>NC_068992.1:44803595-44807068 GCF_001194135.2 Octopus bimaculoides
ATATATATATATATATATATATTTACATATATATCGATAGACAGAAAATAGATAGATAGATAGAATGATAGATAGATAGATAGATAGATAGATAGATAGATAGATAGATAGATAGATAGATAGATAGATAGATAGATAAGATTTATAAAACTCTTTATCCCTTTTCCAGTTTGTCAGATATCCAAAATATATTTTATCACCAATATTGTATTTCTAACTTAGAAGATTAGGAAACTATTTTCTGTCTCGTGATTTCTTTCATATTCAAAGACTTTATTCCCGAAGTATCAGCCCCTGTTTTCAGTTCCAAAATACTGACAAAATAATGGCGAGTAATGTTAGAAATATCCTCCAACTTATAAGCTACTTCTAAGCAGTTGCATAAAGAATCCTTTTCTAAAGCAAAAATATTAATATACGCTTTTTTTTTAATGTATTTAGTTATTTATGTCTTGTATATCTCAGATTTATATTTTTAATGCTGTGTAAAAGGCGATAAGATTGAATTCATACATTATGTTATGCAATACGTATGCAGCTTTTTATGCTTTTCTTAATTCGCAATGTGTTCCTTGTCATGTCTTCCATTTGTTTAGATCATAAGTGTATTTGGTGTTTAAAGCCACAACAAATTCTGTAATATAAAAAGAAAAAACTATTTTAAGCATATTCTACTGAGTTATTTGTGGACAGTATGGAGTAAACGGATCGACAGTTCGGTTGTATCGCTTCTGTATATGTCAGAGAAGGTTTGACCATTAACAGTATTCAGAGCAAGAAGTAGACAATGTAGTTTGCAATATTGCTAAAATATCATGTCAATGACAGAGCTTTAAATGAACGACCACACTACAGTGCTTAAAACGAAATGTGAGAAAAGCTACTCTCCCCATGTAGTTCAAACCTTGTTCGACTATAGTTTCAGGAATAGATACATCTGCTGAATGCGCTCGTGAAACGCTGATGTGAGAGTATATGACAAGTTAAATTGAAGGCAAATATTCGTGTCATAAATTTTATTTAAAATATCAATGAATGCATTTACTGATTTACTTAAAAATGGCTGTTTACGATGTGTGGTAAACTACAGCTATCCAATAGTCGCTTCAATGTATGTTGTATAGTATTGTAATTCAGTTTTTAATGCAATCTGACATGCCCATATGGCTATCAAGAGAAAAAAGGGTAGCGACCAATTAATAAGTATTTTCAAATTAACGCACACTAAAATTAAGATTACACATTGCACAGATCAAAACAACTCCTCAGTTGTAGATCACCAACACCGAGACAATATGCCTCATCAATATCAAACTTGTTTAAAGTAAGGAAAACTTTGATTTATTGTGTACCAGTGATGTTAAAACAAAGAGCAATCAATATATTAAATCAATGAGGTGGGATTTTAATGTTTTTATATTTTCACACGTTTGAATATTTATAAGTAATCATGTTAAATGCAAACTTCAGAATAAAAGTGACACTGTAGATATTCATAACATGGTGTAAGAATTTCTTCTAATATCTGAATATACAAATATGGGTATCAGATAAAGCAACCGATATATTTTCATGAATATGTACGTGTAATATATGAAGGAAAGTATTATAGAAGATATAACAGAAATCAATCTCATCTTACATATTCTAAGGTAGACAATAGCGTAATAATAATGAAATATAATATATAATTTGGTCTGCATCTATTTTGTGCAAATGTTAAAATTATTGAAATAACAGCAAGACATTATAACTATATGTAATTTATTAAATTTAATTTATTAGACTCTAACTTTCTTGATGCACTGGTGAAATGTCAGTAGGTTTATGAATCATTTCGTTGTTCACTCTTTTATAATACAAAGCCATATATTTATATAGTTGCTCAAACACGCCTATATACGTGCACAAAAGCGAACAATATTTAAGTATGAAACGACTTTAAAAGCAACGAATATAATGAATGATGAAAATATATATTGTTACATTATACACCAAGTTTGAAAGACCATAAAGCTACCACAGGGACTTATTAAATATAAAGAATTAAGACGTAGAACAACGAAGATATTATTACTGCCAATGATATACGCAGTAATGTTACATGGCGTGGAAGCGAACACTAGACAACTAACAAACCACATTTGAGATGTGGCCTTGGAGACGATTGTTGAGATTATCATTGATTGAACGACGAACAATATTGAAACAAAAGGAAACTGAGAATACTTTGAGGCCATTCTTATACCAAACATTAACATTTCATGGTCAAATTCTGGAGGTGAATGATATCGGAAAAAGAGCAGCGTCAGTAAAGTTCAAGATTCAAGAGGTAACTGACAACCACAATCGATATTTAGAGTAAACAACGGTAATGAGAGTACATCGCTCCGCTCGGTGGGTATTAGAGGAACGTGCATATTCATGATCTCGTCAGAGGTGGAAAACGGTTTGAGGGCTCATAAGACATGAATTTATGTTGCTTTACTACGGTTGTTGGACACAAATTCGAGCAAGCTTGATTTGATGATGATAGGGACGAAAATGATTATGATCTTTGATGATATAAGTACAAACATATACATGTTTAAATATACATACATATATACATACAAACGCACGTACACAAATACATATAGATATTTATATCTAACTAGAACGTTATACTGACTCTGTTAGTTCGAATGTGTGAGTGTAAGTGGACATCACATCGCATCTGTAAATAAAATTCTGGATGGTTGATCTGACAATCATAATGCCAAGACACTATTTCAGCGATAAGGGTAAGCGAAGACAGCTATTTTAAATTGTGAACCCATCAGCGAACAATTCACGGCTAATAAAGCTAATGGCAAAATGGCGATTTTCTATGTGGAAATAATCCATTGTGATTTGTTAGAAATGGTAGAACACATTGGAAACGCATAACTTATCAGCAGAAATATCGTAAATTCGCAGATTTGTTTGAATTATATCAACTCCCATGAGGTTCATCAGGAAGTTGTGCAGGTTATAGAATTGCTATAACGCTGTTCGTATTAATTCAGACAATATATCGAGAGGAAATAAACCAAACTATACAGGATATATTAAATTTCCGTACGAAAACTGCAATAGAAATGCAAAAATAACAATGATAAGTACATTTAAGAGCAAATGGATGAAATAGCATCAGGATTAATAAATCAGTCACTACAAACATGGAAGACAAGTAAGAGTATTTCTAAAAGAGTTAGAGAATCAGAAGATATAAAGAGGAAGAGAAAGAGAGGAACAATGAAACCGAGACAAGGTGATGGACAAGAGCAAAGTAGAAATATCTCAGGGGAACGTAGTCCACAACAAAAAGAAAGTGCACACACTTTTACATTGTAATTACCATAATTACAAATAACACATTCAAACCCATGCATGTGTGTGTGTGTGTGTGTGTGTGTGTGTGTGTGTGTGTGTGTGTGTGTGTGTGTGTGTGT
>NC_068992.1:44807217-44809946 GCF_001194135.2 Octopus bimaculoides
ATAAATATGCAAGTAGTAGTAGTAGTAGTAGTAGTAGTAGTAGTAGTAGTAGTAGTAGTAGTAGTAGTAGTAGTAGTAGTTCAAATATGTGTACAAAAACTGTAATAGGCTAAGGAGATAATCAAAAGAAACGATGTAATTTGAATGAATTCAAATGATCAATATTGGAATGTTTCTGTTCAATGTAATTGAATTAAAAATATATTTTATCCAATTGAAACAGTTATTGCTAGTTCTGCTATATAACGTTTCGCATAGATTGAAGAGAGTTAAATGTTTCAGTACGCTTGGGAGACGTCAGTTCCATTCTTGGACAAGGAGTCAACAAATAAGCGGACTGAGGCTCAGGCATCATATTCCTGGCATGTATGAGAGAATGCGTTCAACTGTATATTTTGGATAAAAGCTGCGGTTCGAAATTTTCTCTAACAAGCACCGAAAGGAGACGGGAAATTGGAATGGTCTAAACTTAGAGCCTATAATAATTAAGAGCCGAGTATAATCTCCAGTTTATCACTGAATAATAAAAATTCAGGGATATTTTTAACATGTTTTGTTTTAGAGGTAGGTATATTCTAAAGACACCACTTCTCTTGAAACTGGGACACTAATAAAAGAATTCATTATACCAAGTTTGACGATTCAATGGATCAAATTCCACTTTTCTCAAACTTTATTTAATCTTCTCTTTGTAATTCAACAATTAACTCATGAAACACTATGGGGCCGTTAATCAGCTGACTCTATATAGTATTTTAGTGATTCTAATATTTTCCACGCAATTGACTTTTGTTATCTAACCCGATTCTCTAGAATGTTTCGCTTCATGGCGACATCTTTTGCCTACTCCACATGTCTTGATTTTTTTAAGCAGGTCACTGGTCATGAAGAGAAATCTACTCAAAGAATTTAAATCGATTAAATTAGTACTGAATCGCTCTTTATCTTTTTATTTATTTATTTTTTGCTAATTGTGTATCCCAGGATACAAAGTAGCAAAAATTAAAAGACGTATTCTAAGGAAAGTAAGAAGGTAAGAAACAGTTATTTCAGAAGATTTCTTATAACAGAGCAGACCATATTACATATTAAGTTACCATTGATAACATTTGCGTAATAATATCAGACATAAAGGAACCACAGGAAGAGACTAGCCATCACAACGTGACGCATCAAACCATCCGCTGTCATCTACATTTTTGAGTGGGTCAACTTCAATGTTGTCTGCATCCATTTCTCTGGTGGAGTTGACCCTATAATGCAATTAACTGTCCGTTGGAAACATTCTGAATAGCATGCTATTGCTATCAGATGCACTGAAGTTTACTTTTCATCTTCCCCTCTCTTACCAACAAACACAAGCAAGTACATAAATACACTTCTACATATGCATACACACACATGCAAGTATATAAGTCTAGCTAAAAATCAGTGTATTCGTTTTTACAACTTCATTAATATGCCAAAATAAATCTTTTTTTATTTCGATCGGAAAGCTTGGAACATACTTAAACATAAATCATATGATGGACATTTAATATGTACACTGGATTGAGGACATTAAGACATAACTATATAGTCAGGTATTAAATTGAAGGCAGGAAATTATATGTCGTTTCAGAATTTAAATGTTCCTTGTAGAAATTATTCATTTTATGATTTTTTTTATGTTGTAGATTTTGTTTTGTTTTCACATTACTTAATGTCAAGAAAACCCAGCTTACAATCGTCTGGAAGTGCTCACATTATCCGGCACATATCAAGTGATATTTAAAATTCAGATGAATTCCCTTGCTTCCGTTTCTATCATATGTCATTGTTGCAGTAATTTATTTCTTGGATGTTGAAAACAGCTCAAGTAAATATTGATTTGCTTTCATTTAGCTGAAATGTACTTTTAGTAAGAAAAAGAAGAAAAAAAAACAAAAAAAAAAAAACGTTTATATTCGTTTCATTTGACTAGAATATAAGTTCAACTTATATTATTGCCCCCGAGTTATTAGCCTAGAAATTGATTCAGCTGGGTCTTGAAACTGGATCAGTAATTATTGTGTAAAGAGAGTATCAGTTTATCAATGTAATTTGGTTAGTCAACATTTGTGTAAATATTCCGCTTTCTGCCAACTCAATATGTTAACAAATACATATTAAGTATTTACAAAGGGGTTTCGCGTACCAGGTGCGATAGAGTCGATTACAATATCTGTATATATAAAAGGCAGGATGTGTGTGTGGGTGAGTGTGTGTGTGTACGGGAATGCAATTTATGCACATCCACAAATTAGCACGCATGTCGCTTAAATTTTAGGAGGACATTCGTCACAACCCTAACTGTATTTTCGTCAAATTATTTTCCCCCTAGGCACCAGCGAATAGCGGTAAAAATAATTTTGAACCATAACGTCTAACAATTTTCAAGTCGGAGAAATACACCGTCATTTGCAAACAGGAGTTCAGTCTCCTTCTAGCAAGAGCGTACAAAGAACATATATATATATAACTTCAAATACATTTCCACATAGGAATCTACATATAGAAATCTATCCCTCTCTCTCTTTATCTAACAATGAATCTATCCATTTATGTATATGTGTGAGCGTGTGTGCATGTATGGATACATATATACATACATACATGTATATATATGTATATACATGTATATATATGTATACGCATGTGTATATATGTATATGCATGTATAAATATATATATATATATATATATATATA
>NC_068992.1:44810137-44810979 GCF_001194135.2 Octopus bimaculoides
TATATATATATATATATATATATATGTATGTATGTATGTATGCATGCACACACATGCACGTAAACATAAATTTCTAGTTGGCTATGAAGTATAGGATCATATTGTGTTTTTTTAGTAATAGAGAGATTGCTGTTTTCTACATACATACATACATACATACATATATATATTGCTTTTGATTTTTACATTACAAATATCTATGGAAAACGGAATAGTTCTTAGAAATCATAACATAATATCTATTTATGTTTTTATTGCGTTTGAAAAGCAAAGAAAGTCCAAATGTAGCACAGTTTCCACATAATCGTGTACTTCAAGAGTTATGTTGTATCTAAACATGTTTTGAAAACTAACGGTATATTTAGAACTCCTGGGATTACCTATTTGTTTAAGACATAACGGAAATATAACAGATGTTTAAGGACATAGTTGCTACAGAATAAAGTTGGGTTTTAAAATTTATGCTTTTTAGAACATTCATATTGCATCAGAATTAATATCATTGTTACTAAGCTGTGAATATATAGGTAATTGTTGAGTGAGTATGTCTCTCTCTCTCTCTCTCTCTCTTTCTTTCTCTTTCTATCATTTTGTGTGCGAGTACACGTATACATATATACAGGGACATACAAATGTGTATGCGCGTATGTATATACAAACTATAGTCATGATATAAATGTAGAATAATTTACACTTTACATGCATTAGTAAGGCTTATACATACATTCACACATACACACACACATGCATGCATACGTACATACATATGCACAATCATACATACATGCATACATACAGACAGACAGACTTACAAAAGGACAGCCAGCCAGAGAGTTATATAT
>NC_068992.1:44810989-44812872 GCF_001194135.2 Octopus bimaculoides
CTGTTTAATATTCCAGTTGCTTCGTTGCTTATCAAATATTATTAATCATTCTACAATCTATTTAACGAGATATTATTTTCCAATTTGCCGTTCAGTATTAAGGTTACAGTTCAGTTTTAAAGTGTTTTCCAATAACGCTTTTCGAGATTTTTCGTAGAACGTTAAATATTTTACGATATCTCGTTTACTTAACACATCTAAGTATATATTCCGCTGTATGTATAAGCTTACAATTGGTACTCTGTATCTATAGAGCAGTGTATACTCTTTTAATCATGGCTCATGGTTTACAGATATTTAATATTTGTATCTTGAAATAATAACGTGGATCCAGGCATTAATTGACTATATATGCATTATTCTCAGAGTTCGAAACTACGATACTTGAAATATGACAAATGAGAATAGTTGTTGATAGATGAAACTTATGTTCGATTTTAATACGAAGCTCAAGTTTTCTCCATATAACATTTATCTGTCGTATGTTGTTTCTTCCGAGGGATTTCAAATGAAGATTAATAGCCAATAATTATACTGGTGACACATCTGCTCTCCATCTCAGTGGGACCTATTTAGAGCCAATTAAGCTTGCCTAGTAAGAATAGTACCTCAGCAAAGAATGTCACACATATTCACTAAAATTATATGAAACTCAATGTTTTGCTTGATTGCTTGGCGTCCTGTAAGATTGCTTACTAATTCTTTGTGACATTTATTTATGTCTCTACGGATTGAGTTCAAATTCTGCTGAGTTTTCCTCCACCTGATATTATTGAGTCGGTAAAATATATACCATCCCTGGAGGTGATATAATCTACTATATACTATCGAAATTTCATTACAGTGTGCGTTTGTTATCAATCGATATTATTGACATTGGTGTGATTGATTATTTTCCTGTAACTAAATACGATGCCATCTCAGATTAAATACAACTAATTTCAAATGCATTGCAGCTATTCTACAGAATTAATATCCAAACACATGTCATAGAATAAACTTTGAAAATGTTTATTATTCATTGACAAGCATATTTAAGGTTTCAGAGCTGCAAATACGGATACAATGACCAAGTACTTAAGCAGTAATAAAACAAGGACACCTAAACCGTTTCTTTGTTTTGGCTAATGAATAAAGCAAGTTTATATAGGTAGAGAGGAACGATAATTAATTACCGTTTATGAATGTTAATAATTTCAACAGCTAACGATTAAAAAAAATAATAAAACGCAATACCAACGGTAGTTGAACTAGTAATGTAGAGCACTGAACTTGATAACAGAAAACTATAAGAATTCACACAATATTCTTCATTTTAATCTTGATTAAATTTTAATTGTCTATTTAATCAAGTATTATTTAGGTTTCTCTAAATGAAATCTCCAGATTATTTTGTCAAAGTAAAATGACAAAAATCTGAACTGTGCCACGGAATGTGTTTGATGATAAAGTTTCTGTTTTTGACATCTAAATTCTAAAACCATAATCTGAAGAAATTCAAGAACACTTGGCTGTAAAGAAGTTTCAGTTAAGAACACTTCTGCTTCCAAAATTCAATTATCTCGATTCGAAAAGGTTGCTGACACATCAAGAGAATTATGATAAAGTAAAACATAGTAAAGTTAATGTGAAACAGTCAGGTTGGCTCTCCAACAAAAGATACATATCTCCAGAAGGCAGAGTAATGTATGCATACAAGCATACATGCATACATGAATACATACATACATACATACATACATATAAAGATATAAATACCGATGTAGGTATATATAATTACACATACACACACACACATATATATATATATATATATATATATGTGTGTGCATATATATATATAGATATACATATATATACATATATATTTGTAAGTATGTTAT
>NC_068992.1:44813172-44816214 GCF_001194135.2 Octopus bimaculoides
TTTTGACATGATGCCGTAAGATTATAGTTTTGGAATACAAAAACTAATCTCTGTAAACTTTGCAGTGATGAATTGCAGTCAGCCCTAAGGAGTTTTAAATTGGAAAAATGAAAACATTTAGGCCATTCATTCTGAGCGGTGCACTGACAAAATCGTGAAGCGTCGAACAAAATGTTTTAGTGTATTTAGTTATATTTCCCACCAAAATCGTCTTCGAGATTATATGGCTGATTTGCGTAAGGTTGCAGTTCGGCACTTGAAGAGGCAAGCCACACTAGCAGCCTTGCTCAGGGGTGTCGGTTCCGACCTCCTGCCTGTATACGAATTCGGATGCAATTTCGAGGAGAACGATTAATCAAAATATTTTAAAACATCGTCTTGAGGTGAAGATTCTCCTAGCTCCGGCTGAATCGAAGACATACACATCACCTTTGCTATATATAGCAAAATGACTATCTGCTTTGTCTTAACTGTTCATCTTAAACCAGATTAATGTCTCTCCTCTATTGCATGTTGAAGGAATGTATTTCACTGACCACGAAGTCCAACTACTGCCTAAACCATTAAGAGAAAGATAGAGTGTACTGTGGCCAATAATCCGCACACATATGCTCCAACTTCAAAATATATCAAAAATGTATTTCAGAGATTCCTGAACATTGAGCAAGTAAATTTGACGTTTGTCAGTGCATTTTGTTACTTCTTGTTTATCAGACATTCCTGGAAGACTGTGTCAAGCAAAGATAAACAGATGTTACTAGATAATTAGAAAGGCCTTAAGCAGTCACATGTTTTTTTGTTTTTTTTTGCAATGAAGCAATACAGTCGGTGGGATTTTCATGTTAACATGTAATTATTGAATAAGAGTCATGAATAGCTTCGTTTTTCTCAGGAAAAATCTGGGCATGGATGAGAACTGTGGCTGGTATAATCCGAAAAAATATTCAGTGGAGAAATATGGATATTTTACGGAAATACCTGGGGTGGAATCGTTAAAGTGGGGGATACTGAAGGTACACGAATTAATATAATTTAGCGCTTCTGTTTTTTTGTCGCTTTTCAAGAAAGCAGGAAAAGGGCGAAATGAAACTGAATGAATTAAAAGAGGCTACTAGTTAAAAGATGTAACATACTGATTAGTAAGTAGTGGTAACGAAAATGATTTGAGACATTGAAGAATGATCTGTAGCAAGAGTAAGGGAGAAATGAGTGAAAGGAGGAAAATGTAATTTTGTATAAAATGAAATGAATCTCTGTGCATACGAGAGACTTCAAAGAATGTGATGCAGTTAAATGAACTAGCTGAATTTGCGCGCGCGCGCGTACATATACATCAACAGAGACAGATTCAGACACACAGATACACACAAATACAATAATGCATATATATTTAAATATATACATATATGTATATTGATATTCATGCATATCACTCTAGGTACATGCATTGTTCTCAAAATGACACCCAGACACTCTGAAATGTCTTGATCCTTACCTGTAACTTCCAATAAATGTGTTGAGTGCCCTTCTTTCGTTTGTCTACTCACTCGTATATATATATATATATATATATATATATATATATATGTATGTGTGTGTGTGTGTGTCTGATGAACTCGTTTTTGAGAGTAAAATCAAGTTCCCAAGCTGTGTGTGGATACATATCGCAATTCTGAATGGTAAATGTTATGGATAATTTACGATAGTGATATCAGTTTAGATTATCACAAACTCGAATATTCAGAATCATAGAAAACAATAGAACAATACTGAAACATTAATTTACTGCTCAACGATTGGAAAATGAAGTATTATTTTACATTTTATGTTTGTTATTGCGCTTCATTCCATTTATCAAGATAACAATATAATGAAAGGGGAGAACATTGGTGTCCAAAATCTCATGAGTTAATGATATATTAATACTAATGTATATCATTTACAGACTAAGCAGCGTTAAATGAATTACTTCTCAAATTATTTTTAATGTGCATTATCTCTAATACAATGTGAAGTATTTCTAATACAAAATGAAATCGACTGCCCCCCCCCCCCAATTTCAGCTTTGTGCCTAGAGTAGAAAAGATTATGTGTAACGAAGAAGAAACTATATTTAAGAACTACGAAGGATTACAATAAATTAAGTGAAAATATTTCGTTAATGTTTTTATACGCCAATGCTATTCGCGTCTAATTTTAATTCAGGTGTGTGCCCTGAATATTTCATCACACTTCTGTTTGTTGGTAATTAATCCGTTTGGCATGATCCTAGCAAAGTAACATTTGAAGGCAGCAACGTTTTACAGGTTAATTTTTATAGTTCATCCCTTTTTGACATCTGTTGCTACTGCAGAGATAATGTAATTAACAACAATTTGGGGGGCTTCTTCAACCAAATTAAAAGATTCCTGTATTAAGTGTGTCCCTGCTGATGAAATATGAAGGATTATGAGGAAACATTAACCACACCAATGCTCGATCTCATTCCACATTCAACAAATGTAACCGAAATATAGTGACTGGGTGTTTAATGAGCTGCAAAAATCACCATAGCTGTTATCTGTAAATTCATATCACTTCAGGGTACTAATGTTATATAATCATTTATTGCCAAACTAATGATGTTGAAGAGTGGCATATGACTGCTTTGACGATTTTGACTAACCATTTATCATGCGATCAGCAATGATAAATATTCAAATATGCTCAAACCAATAATGTCGAAGCGATTATGTAATGCTGATATTGAGAAAACGGCTGCGGGATTCAGCTGTGGCAGGTTTATTAGGCACCATGATCTTTCAGTCTCTGTCTGTCAGTCGGTCTGACTGTATCTCTGTCCGCCGTCCGTCCCTCTATCTATCTATCTATCTATCTATCTATCTATCTATCTATCTATCTATCTATCTATCTGTCTGTCTGTCTGTCTGTCTGTCTGTCTGTCTACCTATCTATCTATTGATCTTTCTAATATCTATATACATGTGTGTGTGTGTGTGTGTGTGTGTGTGTGTGTGTGTGCGTGTGTGTGTGTGTGCTTAC
>NC_068992.1:44816323-44826189 GCF_001194135.2 Octopus bimaculoides
TGTGTGTGTGTGTGTGTGTGTGTGTGTGTGTGTGTGTGCGTGTGTGTGTGTGTGTGCTTACGTAGATAACGGAAACACAGTAGGTATTTACGTACTTCACATGTTTCAACAAGTTTACCAAATGCAAATCAAGCAACTTTAAAGTGCTTTATAGATACTCGGTGTTCTTTCTCTTCGGAACATTACGACAATTCAGTTGCTAACGCCTGCCAGAAAAGTACCCGATGAGAAAGAACACTGAACATCTATGTAGTATATTAAGTTTACATAATTTGCGATCGATGAGTCTCTTGAAATATGTGTAGTACGTAACTTTCTATTTCATTCCCTTTACCCACGATGATATTATCGCATAATCAGTTACTTTTGTTGCTATATTCTAGAGTTGTATATTAGCGGTCATCTTATCGAAGTTTTCGACAAATTTGACATGGGATGAAGTGTATTTTTCGTCTACTTCATCATCTATACAAGCCTTATATATGTTTGAGGCTAACCAACTGTCTGTACTACAAATATTTTCGATCTCACTACTTTATTATATATACTAAGTGTGTTCTAAAATTAACCGACTTTATTCTTTCACCAAAACTAATGTTGTGTAGGCAAAATCCTTTGGGTGGGAGGCGACGCCACTCGTCATGCGCATGCGTAAAAGTTTTCGTGCCGGTAGGATATCAGTTCCCGGCTGCTATGCTAGACGTATAGCGTGCGTTGAGAAGATTCAGCAGGCATTTGGCGATGATGTCATGGACAAAAGGAACGCAGATCAAGAAGTGATACAACCCGCTTCTAGCATGGCTGCACGCTACTGGAAAGAGAGGCACGCTGAAGCAGGCCATCCGCAATTCGAAACGAGGAACCGATTGAGATGGTTCGGTGAATAGACATGGAAAACTGTCGTGCAACTGATACCACTAAGAAATTGATCACGAAATGGGAACAAGCACAGGATAAGCGAATTGCATTTTCACGAAGGATTTGTACACGAGAACAATGCTTTAACCACTGAGCCAAGCGCCTTCAGTTATTTATTATATGTTCCAATAGGCAGCGAGTTCACAGAAATATTAGCACGCCACAGGAAATACTTAGCGGTGTTTCGTCTGTCTTTATGTTCTGAGTTCAAATTCTGTTGAAGTCATCTTTGTCTTTCATCCTTTCAGGTTCAATATATTAAGTACCAGTTGCGTACTGGAGTCGATCTGATCACCTGGCTTCCTCCCCACCAAAAATTTCGGACCTTGTGCCTAGAGTAGAAAAGAATATTATACGTTCCTAGCAGGAAGTGAAGGTATTCTAACCCAGAATCATATCCAGTTTCTTCTGTCTGAATATAATCCATCACAAATCCTGCACATACTGTTTCATGAAGTCCTTTATTGACACAGTCAAAGAAATAACAAGTCTCTCTACTAAAAATATATTTGCTATGACATAGCATAGTAGGCGACCTATTCTTTGATTACCCGTACTACTATAGACTATATACCACTAGAAGAAGGTCCTCTCGAGCGTATTTATTCGAAATAAATACTGCTACGACATTGTGCTCCAAAAGGATGTGAGAAAGAAGATCAGTTATGTAGAAAATTATAGATACAGATTTGATATATCTGACGGTGACATTACAAAACCTCGAATGCCCCTTCTTGTTTAGTCCTAATGTACTACGTAACAAAAATACACCGCTTTGCAAAGCTATTGGAACAATAATTGTGTTTCTTATGATTTCACAGCTTGTCTGAAACTATTTCCATAATGAGCATCTGCAGGTTTCTGGATCTACGGTGACATTTTCCTTACCGAGTCCTTTTTCTGTCAGAATGTTTTCTATTGTGGAGCCATGCAGTCTGTAGTAGAAGCTAATTGCATGATTCTAATTATCTTAGTAATTTCAGTTCCACATTAAATGTAAAAGTCTACATAAGAGTACTTTAATCACAATATCCACTGATATATGTAAGAGATAAATATATTATTAGATATTCTAATTTAATTCCCGAAGCAAAACTTTTCCTTCTTAGAGTCAGACACAGTCTATTTCATAGTTTAAATCCAAGCCAGAAATGCATTTCGAATTAAGAATTATTTTAAAGTGCGTGCGTTATATTCTATCTTCTTTTTCTTTTGTAACAACTTCAATTCTTTAAATCTTTCTCAACGCCATCTCCTTCCACTGTTATTCATCTGCCGATTTCTCAACTGCACCCATCAGAATTCCAAACCTTTTCTGTTCAACGTTCTCGTTATCGAGTGAAATTAGATTTTGATTGAGAAATAATTGTGCTTTGCTTGGCTCAGAGAGATCAATAATTCATTAATACTGCAAGATTTGAGAATAATAAGCAAAGAAGAGGATAAAAAATATCAGGGATAATTGTTACTTTCTGCAAAGCACAATTATGGTTCTGGATTATATAAGTTGCACATCTCATTTATATTCATGTATACATATATATACGTGCATTAATTCATTGACCTTCGTATATTTTCTTTTATCCAAAGCCAGGAACTTTTCAGCATCTCCTCGTATACATACTACATGTATGTGTGTGTGTCTGTGTGTATACATACACACACACACACACACACACACACACACACACATATATATATATATATATATATATATATATATATATATATATATAAGTACATACACACGCACACATATATATACATACATACCATATATATGTTTGTCTGTGTGAGTATGTATATATATAAATAAATCTCAGGGTAGCAAAAAAATTTAGAAAATAATATGGCAGGCTTATATCATGTCATACAAAATATCCCGCTTTCTTTTGGAGTACCTGTCTTAGGTCTCAGAAGCTTACACATTCATTTTCAATGAAAAACACGTGATATATAAGTGTATGCATTAAAAAAGCAAACACTGGGGCAATATTTTATCTTTGTTACCAGATGAACGCACACCACAGAATAAAAAAACTCACAAACGAGAACGGGGTTTCATTCATCAAAACAGAACACCGAAAGAGGGTCGTAGAAATGAAAGAAAAGAAATTACATCAACAGTGGTGCACAACGTAGCAAGAGTTTCTAGCAACAAGAAATAAAATTATATCTATATGTGCATGTGCGAGTGAGAGTGAGAGAGAGGGAGAGAGAGAGAGAGAGAGAGAGAGAGAGAGTGACAGACAGACAGACAGAGGAAGAAAGATCGTGTATGCATGAGCGTGTATTTGTGTATGTGTGTGCGTATGAGCCTGTGTGTTAGTGTGATTAAGAATATTGATTCTCAAACATTTCGTCTTCGATTCAGTCCCACTGCACGGCGCTTTGGTCGGGTGTTTTGCATTATAGCCCCAAGGCGAACCAAGAAGCGCGTCGTATATGTATGGATGTCTGTATGTATATGTTTATGCGTATACCCGTATATACCCGTAGTTGTGTCTTTTATGTTTGTTTGGTGTACCTCACCACCACTTCACAACTGATATTGGCTTGTTTCCATCTCTGTAAATTAGCGGTTCGACAGAAACGACTGATAGAAAAAGTATCGGGCTTCAGAAATTCGATTAACCACTTGAAGATGGTTCTAAACCATGGTCGCAGTGAATCGTGCATATACAGATATTTTTTTAGGAACACATATTTCGTTTATGGTGCTTTAATAAGAGTAGGTGAGGCATCAAGTATAATCCTCTTCCTAGGCTCAGGAACTCTATGAATGTAAAGAGGCAGATATCTTCCGGCCAGAAGCCTTACCACGGGTTTTAAAATAGAATGAACCCTGTTAAAATTACCCATGTTTCAAAGGAATGCAACGTTAAATAGAATGAGGAATTGATCCACACAGCTAGATTTTATTCTGCTTTCATCTACCAAATTTTGTTGATAAGACATACTAGAGCTTTAGCTTAGCAATCTAAGTACTTGACACAGATTGTCTTAATTCTTGAGAAAAAAAAATTCTTTTGCTTGGTGTATATATTCATGAGTGAAGGAAACGTTTCGTGGATCTACACAAATTAACTCTAATTTTCTAATTTTTTTTCTTTTTACAGATATGACACGGCCTACACATCAAATGTCTTTCACAAGGATATTATATTTCTATTCTGGAAACGTATGGAGAAAACAAATTTTCAGCGATAATTCGGCAGAAGCAATCAGTCCATTAGTGAAAACAGATTCAAGAAGACAGGAATATGTTTTGTTCATAGAATTTTTTATAATTCAGATTGAGATAAAGATTCGATTCTATTGATTGCAGTGCGTCAGTCGAGACAGAAGCTAACGGGCTGGAACCAGAAACAGTGTGAAAGTCTGTATACACTAACAGACAGCACATATGTACACATATCTATGTGTGAATGACTATACATATATAATCTAGCCATTCATAATTACTGAAAAAGAATATATGTATAAAGGAAAAGGAGGAAGAAAGAAAGGAGGAGAGGGAGAGACTGCGTGTGAGTAAATGAACGGGGTTGATTGCAGTTTTATCGAATTTATCGTCAATGAAAGTACACAAGTATAAATGCATAATCATATTACTGGAAGAATATGATGTACTGAAGAGGATACATACAGGCATACATATATAAATACGTACATACGTACGTGAATACATACATACATACATACATACATATATGTGTGTATATATATATATATATATATATATATATATATATATATATATATATATATATATATGTGTGTGTGTGTGTGTGTGTGTGTGTGTATTTATATATCATTATATGTATGTTTGTGTATATATATATATATATATATATATATATACACTGGAAGAGAATACCTCAAATTAATTTCAAATAACTGTAAAATTGCTGTAAGCTATAATCTAAGCAAATGCATTCATATCCAATAATGTAATAAAACAATAAAAAATGGAAAATTAAAAACCAAATATAACAAATATTATATCCAAAATCAAAATTGAATTTCTATAACCCAAATACAGAAACTACAATATATGTGAAAATAAACAGCTTTACTATAATAATATTTATTTTGATGGACAGTTATGTGAAATATTTCGTTAGAGTAGGCTTTTTTCACTTCAGATTCCCGCATTTTAATCATGCTGTCGCCAAATTAAATTTTTTGATTATTGTACCTGGTGCATAACCTTTCTATTAATCATTTTATGTATTTGTTTCCTTGAAATGCAATCCACTACTTGTAGAACTTCTGGTCCAGAAGTAAGCTATAAAAAGAATTTTTTCTTTAACTCTTTAAATGTAACAATTGATAAAAACCCAAATTTGTTGACGAAAAAGTTCTATTGATGGTTATAAGGACAAACTCATTGGCAGACACATATATTGCATATGTTATATAATGAAGTGAAGTACAGGGATTAGTTGATATTATGCAATTAATTAAGAGACAAAATATTCGTGTATTAAGTGTTGATAATGTGAGAACTAAATTTAGGAGTGATAGCACGAATAAAATCGATGTATAACTCAAGCCTAATATATATATCATTGAAACCCAATAGGAGAGAGGAGATTTTTCACATCCACAACTCTTTTATTAACAAATTTTTCCACAGTATATATAACAATGACCAGCATATATCCGCTAACTTCACGATAAGTCCTTCTATTGCTCTCTGCCCTCCAACTTCACGTCACACTATCAACAGATTGTACCTTCCACCATTTATGACCTCATTTTACCCTCATGTCTTCTCCGGACTTCTTCCATCATTATTGTCTGTACCCCACACATTCCTACTATTTACTTCCTTCCTCAAATCTACAAGCCTAACAAACCTGGCCGCTCCATCGTTCATGAACTAAAGGGAGATTATTTTTGTTTAGGTCCTGCGCATCGTTAACTAAACCAAAGGAAAACCCATGACAAGTTTTTCTTTCAAGATCTATGTCAAATATCTATTTCAGGATTTTGGTTATACTTAAAAAAGGTTCGGCACAGTTCCCAATCCAGGATTAGAAGCCTTCCTACATAGAATTTCCCACATAATGAATAGAGACTAACAGCAAAGCTGGTTATTTTTAGGGCACTTACGATATGTTACATTTGTTATTTATACCATTTATAGCTACAACTCTTGTCTTTGTCATAAAGATCTACTCTTGGAAAGATATAATTTCATTTACTATTTGAACTCTTTCACGAAACAGGATCCTCATATTTTTCTCCGGTCAAAAGCTACTGCACCGCTTATTCCTAATATTGTTCTATTTCTTGTAATGAGATGATATTATGAATGAAAGGCACGTGTCGTAGTGGCAATGGTATTCAGCTCACGATCATAAGGCCATTATTCTGATTCTTGACGGCACATTGTGCCCTTAAGCCGGAAAATTTATTTCATGTTGCTCCAGTCCACTCAGCTAGCAAGAATGAACTGCACTTTTAGTTCAATGGGCCAGTTTCGTGATATTCAGTGTGTCACGCTGGATGTCTCTGAGAACTACATTAGTGGTATGCGTGTCTATGGCGTGTTCAGCTCGCAAAGTTAACGTACAAATTGTACCTTAACTTTACGAGCTGATCGAGTATTCTAGAACATTCGTCATCGAAACCGAGGGAGAGCCAGATCACATCTGCAATATTTTACAATTTAAACCAAAACCTTAAATTTCAATAAAAGAAATATACTATATTCCTTAATATAAACTTAACTGAATGCTGTGTCGTTAGAAAGAGACACAATATACCTTAGCAAGAACAATATACCAGATACATTGGTTCCTGTATTGTTGTTAGTTGTTCAAAGATCTGAGCTATTCATTTCCTTATACCATTTAATGCCAAAGAAATTAAAACTTCTCGGGAATTGAAATAATAGGTTTTATTCATATAAACCAGAACGTATTAATTAAAATAAAACCACAATGGTAAGAAATCAAGATTCATTAATATAAAGTGAATTATTTTAATTCCAATAATGAATTTGCAACTAATTTAATATTCATCGCCTTTAACTCTAACAATAAAACATTTTGTACAATATAGGAATTAAGGGAGATATATGTGTTTGTTATAGACATCTATACTAGCACTGTGTCGTTCATTTATTAGCGTGGATGGATATTGTCAATTGAATCGACTCTCATCTTAGTATCAATTCTGTGTTATGCCAATAAACTTTTCATGAATCTTAATGGTATGAATATTTTAGTTCACCCCGGTGGGTTTTGAACTCGGAATGTGGTATATTTACTGCAATATATATGTTTATTGTTGCTACACATCATCTCCCTTAACAACAAATAGGAAACGTAGAATGCAATAAATCACAATGAAATAATAATGGCAAAAGCCAACAATTTGGCAGAAAGGGATAAGTCGATTACATCGACTCCGGTGCCCAAATGGCACTTGGTGGAATTTTCACTAAAAGCGCAAGGATGGGCGAAATGCCGCTAAGCATTTAGCCTGGAGTGCTAACGAGTCTGCCAGCTCATCACCTCCACACATTTTTCCACAGTAAAGTCAACATCAATGGACGGGTATAAGGATATTACGTTCATTCCACCTATGATACATTCCGTGAAGTCGTAAAATTGGTTGAATTCATTGATTCTGCTGAGGAGGTCCTCTGTGCTGCCACACACATCCGGGGACATTTTGATGAAACAGGTGGTCAAACATCCTAGGGGCAAAAAGGCACACGAGCAGCAACTTCTAGGTCACTAATAATGACATCCCGCCATTGTATGGGCTCCGCAAGGACCATAAGGCGACCACTGACCCAGTGATAGGACCACCAACGAACCAATATTGGCGACAACTACCGGATCTCTTACTTCCTGTCAATGATCATACGCCCTCTGATCAAAATGGTGCCCCCATATAATCCCTGATCTGTAGAACCTATTTTTTCGATAGGTCCCCATGTACAAACAGTGTAATATACACAGAATAGACGAATATGCAAATAACTATGATAAATATTTTTAAAAATTAGAGAGAAATAAGAAAATAAATAAAGCTGTATAAAGGACATAAATGCAAACAACATAGTAAATGAACCAATATACAGGCACATACACACATACAGTAACTTCACAAATGGCCGAAATAACATCGACAAAAAAACAACAAAAAAAAACAACAGCAACAACAACTACCACGATGGCAGCTGTGTGGGCGAACACACAGACAGATACAAGAACGGTATCAAAAGTCGGGATGAAGGCCAGCAGTAGCGGCAACGGGAGAGGGTGCGAGGCTGAAGGGAGGGTCATAGAGCTACTATGAACAACCACACACACACGCACACACACAAATACACACCCATATGTACAAACACATACACAAACGTACACACACACACATACACAAACATACACACACACACCCAAGTACAGTCGCAAACGCATGCGCATATAAGGATAGACATCATAGAAGAACAGAATGAACAAATCGGAGTAAGCGCTCACACGAGGACGGAATGTGTCGCTGAAGAGTTCACAGATATGCGACGTGAGATTTCTGTACAATAGATATGTGTTAGAATAAGAACAGTAATAAACCTGTCACAAGTAACTGGCACTAGATTTTTCCGGCTGAATTCCCAAGAGTGGCCAATTGAGACTATGGATATTATCCAACCGAGTTACTTCGACTTCAACAGCCCAAATTTCTGGCCTTGTAATACCCCGTTTGCAATCCCATAGATAAGTATGTGTGGGGCACGGTTCAGAGAGACAAAGACACCAATCGCACTGCCTGCAGACCCAAGGGCAAGCTGGTGGCCTAGATGAAGGAGGCGTTCAAAGATATGATATTCCTAGGAACACTGTGAGGAACATGTACGCCAAGTACCAGAGCTATCTTCAGGTTGTTAGGGAAGCTAAGGGCGCTACTTTGTGTAAACTGTTGTCTCCCAACCTTAATCTAGTTCATATTTTCCGGGTGCTTTAAAAAATACCTTTATTTTTGTATAGCACATTGTGTCTTCTTTTCATTTTATGCAATCTGTAAAATTTAACCTGAACATCCTATATATGTATGCGTGTATGTATGTATATATGTATGTATGTATGTATGTATGTATATGTGTATGTATGTATGTATGTATATGTGTATGCATGCATGTCTACATGTATATATTCTTACACATAAGCATACATAACGGTGTATGTATATTTGTCGCATGTAAATATATCTCCTGATCTATCCATCTGTCTATATATGAGTGTATTTTTATGTTTATATATACTTGTGTATGTGCGTATGATATATGTCGACACATATCATACACATATAAGCACGTGTGCGTGTGTGGACCTGTGCTTGTAAACATAGCATTATACTTGCATGAATGTGAAAGACATTGGTGAAAAAATATTTAATGAACTAATTTTTGGATGATTTTATTTTTTATTATTTCGTTAATTTTTGGTTTTCATTGAAATTACATTCCTCTAAATCATCTAATAAGATTTTAACTTTAGTTACCTTTTTTCTTCTTCTGAACATCGAAACAATCTCGCACATCTGACTTTTAAAAAGTAATTATGCACATCTTCATCTAATTTGAATTGACGCAACTGTATTTTCTCAAATAAAAATATACATACTATTTTTTTAAACAAACTGTCTCGCTACTCATACTTAGGCAGTAGTACACCAATTAAACTCCTAACAGGGCAAAACTGCATCGTGATTTCAGTAATCTCTTCTGAAACAGTCACTTAACTTGTGTCCATTTACTTGTCCTTGTTCGAGTCACACTGTTAAAACCACATTTTAGTCTACGTATAAATCTTCAAGTTAAATATATAATATATACATAAACACGCACACATGTATATGTGCGTGCGCCTGTATGTGTCAGAGAGAGAGAGAGAGAGAGAGAGAGAGAGAGAGAGAGAGAGAGA
>NC_068992.1:44826619-44828313 GCF_001194135.2 Octopus bimaculoides
ATATATATATATAGATAGATAGATAGATACATACATACATACATACATATATATATGTACATACATACATACATACATACATACATACATATGTACTCAAATATCATCAGCTGATATTAAGGATGCCCAACACTTGAAGTACAACCAATCCAACTGAATAACATTTCATATATGCCTCCTTCTTTATACCGATAAGACAGTGCTAGTCGAAAATAACCAAAACTGTGTTGGATTATCTTACGGTTCTCTCTCAGCTAATATAGAAATACAAAATGTTTTTCTAGAAATCTTGAGTTCTCATCATTTGGGAAGAATCGACCAATCTGTTAAGTCTTTTATAGTGAATTAAGTTTGTAGCTTTCAGTATGTGCTGTATTATTTTACTCTGTACTCTATTATTAGTTATCTCACTTATCTATCGTCAGATTCATATTAGATTTTGACTCAAGGAATCTCAAGGTATCTCACGGATGATTTCTTATTCACAATTATTTGGCGGCTAATAAGATTGATATGTTACTGCAAGTAGCATTATTTAGTGAGATATGAAATTAGTTCATGGCAGAAACGACAATATCATGCGTTTGCAATCTCTAGATAAAGCAAAAGATTGGATTCTGCTTACAAGGACCATAGTGAATAAATATAGATAAATATGCGTTAGCCCAGTCGGCTAGATGTAGAAGTTTTGAGCCAAAACAGTACAGTATTTAACGTTCTTCAACGTTCTAAATACAAATACTATGCGGGTGTTCGCCTTGCTGTCCTCTGTATCTCTGTTTTCCATTAACTATGTAGAGTATCAGTAAGATATCTGGGTCGATTCTTCGATTAAGACACATTTGTTGCTTTTATTCCCAAACGAAAAGTGATTGACAAGTTGGAAATAATTGTGGAAGTGTATGAGGTGTTAGAAATGACATATCAGCGCTGGTGTGGACATTTGGCTGAAGTTACATATCTTCACAAGATATTGACATTTAGAATTTTATCTTATTAATTCAAATCCAGTGAATACAAAACAGAAAGCAGGAAAAACATATGCAAACATTCACTTTGATAGGCTAGTGACGCATGCAGGATCTCTTCTGTCCTTCCTCAATTGCAATTAAATTGGATGTTAGCATCTTAGCATCATGTCATAAAGGAATTAAACATGCACACACATATACGCACGCACGCGCGTTTATATATGTATATCTGATTATACATGACTTTGAACAAGTAAGAATGAATATATTATGTCATCTAAAATTTGACATGCAGCTCAATGAGTTAAGGAACGAACGATTTCTCTACAAATTTCAATTAATTATTTGAAAACCAATCTGAAGAAATAGGCGACAAATAATTGTCGGCTTTCCAGTTTCTCTTTTGCATGAGGTTCTTCAAAGTCATGTATGAATGCAATGACATTATTTCATTTTTGTTTCTACTGAATACTTAAGATAAACTCTGTCACAGCAAATATCTCTCATGAATATTTATAAGACTAACTGGACAATATCACTAGGCACTTTATTAAAATTTGTAATAAAATTTTGACACTATGAATGAATAATCAAATACAGTGACAACATGGAGAGATGAACACTTGGAATGTTTTCGCAATTGCTCTCCATGCGAAGGTGACTGGCGCACAGTCCACAAATACTCTTAATAAAACCTCCCGCCATAATAAAGCAATAATGAAT
>NC_068992.1:44828607-44831174 GCF_001194135.2 Octopus bimaculoides
TATATATATATATATATATATGTATATATCTGCCAGATCAAGACTATCTGAATGTCAACGATATATCTGACCTTCAGGAAACATGTAATTTGAAACGGTCGCTGTTTCTCTATTTCTATCTTTGATGTGTGTCTGTAGATAAAAGAAAACCTGAAGTGGGAAGTTAACAGATGTAATTGGTAGGCTTTTGACGTAAGACGTATCTTAACGGTCTTCCTTGTTACTGCAGCACGGGTATTGTTGCTGGATTTGAAAGATTGAATTGATGAGTGCATAACTACATCTTATTATGATGCAGACCAGCAAAAAGCTAAAGAACAAAAGAGGGAAGGAAAGAAAAGGAAACATAGTAGGAGGGAGAGTCGGTTAATAATATTATATCTACATTTACTGGGTTATTTAAAAGAAAATAAAAACTTGCCCACCCCAATTTATTTTCTTCAATTTCCCTATTCCACCGGTTCCGCAGCCTTTATATGCTTTTTTCTTCTTGAAGTTTTCCTTTTGGCACCGATGTATCTAGGATGGATATATATATATTTATTATATGATAGTTGTCAGTCAACGCGGAGTTTTATCCTTAGCTAGCTGTTCTAAACAGCCGAACTAAAGGTGAAACTTAGTGCAAACTCACGATGTTGATACAATAGATACCTACATACATACATACGTATGTATGTATGTATGTATGTATGTATGTATGTATGCATATGTATACATAAACATTAAATATATTCTTTTATACTTTTACATGTTTAAGCCATTTGACTGCGGCCATGCTGGAGTACCACCTTTAGCTGAGCAAATCGAATTATTCTTTGTAAGACTAGGACTTATTCTATCGGTGTATTTTGCCGAACCGCTCAGTTACGGGGATGTAAACACAACAGCAGCGGTTGTCAAGCGATGTTTAGGGGACAAACACAGACACAAACGTATCAACACAAATACACGAATATCTCTAGAGTGGGTTGCACTCGTACTCATTTTCAGCTATTTAAACTTGGGACAACTTAACATGAAGGTACTTACTCAAGGACACAACGCAAGCCTCGTTCAGGAACTGAACTCTCGACAATATGATCCGGGGCCTAATATGTTAACCACTAAGATACTTGCCTTCACTTGGAATTGCAAGTTGATAAATAAAAAGAACAAAATATATAAAAATGGATACTGATATATGTCTGCGCAGAGAGATTTGTGGATCAGTAAAGAAATTTGTAAGTGTAAATAGATTTATGTCGTAGAGTTAGCAATACTAACGTTTAATATTTAAGAAAAATTTACAGTTCAAAAAGTAGTTTCAAATATTTCCTTCGTCTCGAAGTTTTTTACTGAACGTATTCTGAAAGTTTCATGTCAAAATAGTCACAGAGAAACTTAGATGTCATTTAGTTTTAGATATTTTTGTTTTTGAGTAATTTTATTATTGCTCTTTGACACATATTTTACATGTTTATTGCTGAGATTCTTTAAACTTCTCAATCAGAACAGATTCACAGAATATCTTACATGATAAAAAATATTCTGTTTAGTAAATCCATGTCTACAAAAAAAAACCCAAGCTGGGTCTTGAAGTGTATAAACATAATTGAATCTGAGATATATGGCTCAACTGAATCTCAGGGAGAATAATAAAAATAATGATTTCAAAATTTGGCACAACATAAGCAATTTTATTGAGAGTAGATTTGTCAACACCGTCGACTCCAGTACGTGACTGATGCATTATTTTGACAGTCTCATAAAGTTGCAAGGCAAAGTTGATATTGGTGTTATTTAAAATCAGAAAATAAAACCAGAAAGATGCCGCTCCGCATTTTGACCGTGGTGCTAATGATTCTGTATGCTCCTTTAAAGACATAATTTTAAACTTATTTGTAACTTTTGCGAAGGGAGCGTCATTTCTAATTGAACCTTCTCTTTCTTTCTTCGAAATTGTACCCATTTGTGTGGTGGTCATAGTGGTGGTGATGATATTTTTCTGGCACAGTTGGCTGCTGCTAGTAATGTTCCGTGCTTCCTTGATTGTCATTACTCCTCACACTCCTCCTACTATTACCACTATCATTTGCATCTAGAGTGAATGTGGGCGAGCCACGGCAGAAGACAATTTCCCGTTCCAAACCTCCCATTCCCCTCTCTTGTTGATTCGCTGACGAAGACGACGACGCCATATTAAATCTTGAAAGGGCAAAAAACTAACACTGTTAATCAGACCAATATGGTCTAGATTAACTTAGTCACAAGTTATAACAATAAAATGTAACAATGGCGATCTGTTTTTAGATGAACAAGGCACACATTTAGGGATCTCCGAAAGGATGAAACGTAAAGTCGACCTCGGTGGAATTTGAACTCAGAACATAGCAACGGGCGAAATACCGTGATAACGATTCTACCAGCTCGGCTCCCTTATAATAATAATAATAATAATAATAATAATAATAATAATAATAATAATAATAATAATAATGATAATAATAATAATAATAATAATTTCAACTATAGGCTAGAGGCCTGAAATTTGAGGGAGGGGTCAAGTCGACTACATCGACCTCAGT
>NC_068992.1:44831286-44834740 GCF_001194135.2 Octopus bimaculoides
TTATTATTATTATTATTATTATTATTATTATTATTATTATTATTATTATTATTATTATTATTATTATTATTATTCAGTAGTTTTATTTTTATAACGTGCTTTCACTTCACTACCGAGCGCAGCTCTGTGTGCCTTGGGTATGTGCTGTGGCTTGCTGTGATGCTCTTATGGTTACGCATCTGTGGTACACATCTAAGTCCTTTTAGTAAAGAAAATGGAAGCGACAAAAGTACCAGCAACAAATTTTGGAGATTGTTGTTCCCATAGTCATGGCAGGAACAATTCGTAAGACATCAAATGAGATTGCTCCGCCCCCCCCTTATCCGGTTCAATTATGCAACTTAAAACTCCTTCTCCCAATCACAGCCAGTGAAAACAAAGAAAATTACCCACAGGAAAACTACTACAGTTCTCATCTACCTGTTCAATGCAGCATTCCCTATTGACTTAATAGGATAAGGACGAGATGAGACTGATAATGTTAAGCAGACTTTCTCCATATAATATATATATATATATATATATATACACACACACACACACGCACACACACACACATACACACACACACACACACACACACACACACACACACACACACATGTATATTTTTCAACGAAAAAAGCGCAAGAAAAATTAACATATAATTATAAAATTGTGAGCGGGACAATTCATGCGAAGAAGCTATGTGCTACGAAGGGGAAACAGCTCTAGAACTGCATGACTTACAATTTACAGCCATTAAAAAAAATGTATGTCCAATAAAACACTTACATTCAAGGAATACTTAAAAGAAATACGGATCGAGAAAGACATAGGATCGCATTTTCAATAGCATAGTAACGATAGAACACTAGTTCATATTTCAGATAGATTTACGAAGCATTAACTGTGAAACGGAAGACATGGCTACTCATTTACCAAATAGAGCACAAGAACTTATCCCGAAATATGTTTTAGATTTTCCAGCTTTGAAAAATATAGCAGGCTAACACACCAGAAGCTTGAATAGGAATGTGGTTACCCTGATCAGTGCAAGTGGATGTTTCGATTTGTATATAAACATAGTCTGAAGTATGGTGTGCTTTAATCCTACGTTTTAAAATTTATTATTGTGTAAATTACTATTATATTAATTTGGGTGTTTCACTGAAGAAGAAAATTGAGCTCCCAGGGATTGTCATTGTCAAAAAAGATTTTCATGAAGGAGAGGACCAACGAAATGAGTATTAATGTACATACTAAAGTAGAACTATAACCGTGTTACTCCTTTAAAACAAAAAATAAAAAGGTGTAAGTGCTAGAAATTGTATAATTATGGACGGTGTATTTGAAATGATATCGTTGTTATGAGCTTTGCATTTATATAACCATAACTAAATGCCCTATATTTAGGTCTCACTCCCTATGTTATGTATATGAATCCCGCCTCTTGTGACTCCGCAGTTCACCTATGTATGCTGTGTAAAATAATTACCAATCAAATTTCAGGGTTTTTCAGCTAATTCTAGTCCACTGTCGTTCGATTATTTACATAGGTATGCACGAACGGTTAAAAATTTCACTTTGCAGTCACGAGGAATGTGATTTGAATCTAGACTCGTGTATTGTGAAAAATACATTCAAATCAACAAATGCCTTGTAAGTCAAACTCCGTTGGCAAAAAGTGCGTGCAAGCTCTTCATATTGATGTATATGCAATTCAGAACTACGGTCTTCCTACATATTTTGTCGCACTGGCCCGGCCTGAATGTCACATAAAGAGTTCACATCTATGGTGTATGCAGCCACTTATATGTTTATTTAAGGAAGTTAGGCGATCAAAGGACCGAATACTCACTGTCGAAACCGACAGAGCATTCATGAAATAAGTGATTTATCTTGAACAAATAAAATCAGTCCTTATTGACTCTCTGAACAAAAACTTCTAGTGATATTTGGGACAGAAGAGCACCAAATTAACTACTATCATAAGTACAAATTTCTACTTTAACCAGTATAGTTGATTCTTCTTCAATAATGAAACAGCAATTTTCTACACTCGGCTAACGTCCTAAACCTACTTCATTATTAATTACCTAATCTAACATAATTCTTCAAAAGATTTCTGATTAGACTGAGGGTCACAAATTTCCTAGAAAACACTACTGGATTAATCAACCTCACTATCGATTGCTATTTGATTATCGACCACAGATCAGATGCCAATCAGAACGTTAAGAAAACATTGACAAATAAGCCCTGCGTCCATAATTTCACCCGATTTAGCCACTACATTGCATAAATATTTCATAGAACAACTTATATTGATACTCAACTAAAGTCTCTGTATGGTTTAGGGGGGGGTATCAAAACTGACTATACCCATTAAATGTCTCTCGTAGACTTTGTTTCGGTTATTCCTGTAAGAGTAGCAGGAAGAAATAAAATATAATCGATCCAAAAGGATGCAAGGTATCTTGTCCAGCGATCTAATATTTCTGTATCTGTACTTTCTTTGTTATCTGACACAAAAGTATATTGTCAGACAAACCAACAATAGGAGGTTCTGTTATTCAAAAGTTTCACAATTTTTGTGAATGAAACTTAACTAGTTCACAATCTGGCGTTGCTCAAAAACGTTTGAAGACATTAAATTAAGACATACACTCGCACAGATACATAATACATACATACATACATACATACATACATACATTATACACATTAGCAAATGCATCATATGAGTTAAATAATTAATTCTGGGATATCAGTGGGCAGTGCCTTGCTGTTGTTTCGTAGCTTCAAACAGATATCCTTCAGGTAAAAAAAGCTGGGACACACTGGTTATTATTCATAAATGAGGCAGATAAAATTGTGTGATCATGCGAGAAGTAATCACCTTATGAGGGTAAATGTAAACCCAGAACCGCTGAAAGATCAGTCCACCTCACCATAAAGCTTCAAGTAACACATTTTTGTGCTAATAATCTTACATATCATAACATCTGTAAAATTTAAAACTTGTATAAAATCGCTGTAATGTCTTTAAACTGTCACCAACATCGACATTAACAACAGGTGACTGAACAATTCTATGGAAGACACAATATCATGCTGCATTTATATTGTAAGCACTGACTTCTCATTTGCATGACGGAGATAAAGGGATCTCACAATATCTATATTAGTAATCCACGGGTGTATGTTCAATTCCAGGCCTTTCAGAAAATATATAATTTGACGAAAATTTTGAACGCCAGAAGAGAAACTACTACAGACGCGCGCACGCGCACACACACAAACACACATATGTGTATCTCTCTCTTTCTCTCTATCGATCTTTCTCTATTTATCAATAGATGTAGATTCACACGTACACACGCACGCACACGCTTGAATACAAACACCACCACTCCACACATATACACACATTTGTATATATATATATATATATATATATATATATATATAT
>NC_068992.1:44835446-44838384 GCF_001194135.2 Octopus bimaculoides
TATATATATATATATATATATATTCATTTATTTAGTTATATACATATGTATACATACATGCATATTTATATATATATATATATGCATATATGTACATATGAATAGATATATATGTACATGTGTATATATACACACAGACGCAGATCCCCCACCAACACACACACATATATGTATGTATGTATATGCCTGTAAGTATATATAAGATCTCAGATATATAAGCCCTTAGCTTAAATAAGGTGTTAATAAGGCGGTGGTGTATGTGGTAAGTGAAGGAATTTTATTCGAAGCTTCGGTAAATGAGATTCGATCGAAGTGTATAGCATCTTGGTCAGATGTAAGTCACCCACGCCCTCAAGGTGACACATGAGTTATGAGTGAACGTGAGTAGAAAGCGACCCTGTAGGATGGGTCCTGTCAGTAAATAAAAGATATAAACTTTTTACAATCTAAAACAAATTTCCTATGAGAATTACCTCATGGGTATTCAAGTGTGTGTGTGTGTGTGTGTGAGAGAGAGAGAGAGAGAGAGAGAGCGTGTGTGCAATACAGTGAGTGCTTCAGAAGAGGCAGTGCTTGGTCACTTAAATTCCAATGCATTGAATATGCGTTCAAGTTGACAGACAGTAATCTACTCAGGTACATACATACATGCATACACACAGACATGCACACACACACACACACACACACACACACACACACACACGCACACACACGCATTTATGAATAGACAGATAGGTAGGTATATATATATATATATATATATATAATTTGAATATATGAACATATCGCAACGAAAAGATTAATAGTTCGACTGAAGTTCAACTGCTAGCGATTTCTTCAACGAATCGCACCCGGCCAGCTGGGGAAATTCCAGGGATTATCAACACATCCTTCCAAGCAAAAATATTATTCTATACGTATATATATTGAAAGCTCCCTTAAAGTTATTCTGTTTTCCCCCACCTATGTGAGTATTGCTGAAGATAAATACCTGTCTGGAATGGAGGCGCAATAGCCCAGTGCTTAGAGCAGCGGACTCGCGGTCATAGGATCGCAGTTTCGATTCCCAGACCGTGCGTTGTGAGTGTTTATTGACCGAAACACCTAAAGCTCCACGAGGCTCCGGCAGGGGATGGTGGCGAACCCTGCTGTAGTCTTTCATCTCAGCTTTCTCTTGTTCTTACTTCCTGTTTCTGCTGTGCCTGTAATTCAAAGGGTCAGCCTTGTCACACTGTGTCACGCTGAATATCCCTGAGAACTACGTTAAGGGTACACGTGTCTGTGGAGTGCTCAGCCACTTGCACGTTAATTTCACGAGCAGGCTGTTCCATTGATCGGATCAACTGGAACCCTCGAAGTCGTAAGCGACGGAGTGCCAGCAACATATCTCCATGGATTGTGTGTAACACAGTGTATGTGTGTGTGTATGTGTGTGTGTGTATGAGTGTGCACATGTGTATGAGCTACGTGTGTGAGTGAGTGTATGAGTGTTTTCCTGTGTCTGCGTGTATCTCTATGTATCTGTGTGTGATAAAACTTATTAATAGAACTTTTACTGAGTATTGTGTCAACAGAACTGCAGTGAGGGGCTAATTAAAATTGACATGTTCAAGTTAAAGAATCCTTGCAAATTAAACTGATAATTCAAAAATATACAATAGCAATTTCTGCAGGAAAGTTAAGAAGTTTGCAGGAGATGTACCCAAAGAGTACGCCAAAGGAACACTCATACACATTCGCATACGTACACGATCACCCGTGTCCAAGTTCACACACACGCACACACATCTACGCATGTATACACAGAAATTATGCGACAGAGTAAACTAATAACAGAAAAGCGCAAACCCATAATAACAATAATAATGTGTGCATATTTAAAAAGAAAACTATGATTATATTTCTGTGTGTGCGTGTGTATGTGCATGTGTGTGTGTGTGTATCTGAGTTTGTCTCTACTCCGCCATCGCTTGAAAAACGACGGTTTATGTCCCCGTAACTTAGCGGCTCGGCAAAAGACTCGATAAAATAAGTACCACGCTAACAAAGAATAAGCCCTATTGTCAATTTCTTCGACTAAAACGCTTCAAGGGGGTACTCCAGCATGGCCGCAGACAAAGGAAACAAGTAAAAGAATAAAACAATACATAAATACATACATATTCTTTTATTTTTAAAAATTCTTTTACTTGTTTCAGTCATTTGACTGCTGCCATGCTGGAGCACCCCTTTGACCGCGCAAATCATTCCCAAGACTTATTCAGTTCTATATTATCTCAGCCAATAGCACGGGCGTATGGCGTAGTGGTTAAGAGCGCGGACTACTAAACCAAGTTCCGAGTTCGATTCCAGGCAGTGACCTGAATAAAAATAATAAAAGAAAATAATAATAACATCGAAGATACCTTAGGAATGAGAACCCAGGTTCGATATTTCCCCAAAACACCTGATGAAGGCTGGAGGGTATATCAGCCGAAACTTTGTGTTAACAACAAAGATGAGGACAAATATTCGTCAAATGTAAATAATGTAAATAATGTCCAAGACTGATTCTTTGTAAGCCTAGTACTTATTCTATCGGTTCTTATACGAAACGCTAAGTTACGGGGATGTAAACACACCAGCATCGGTTGTCAAGTGATGGTGGGGGGGGGACAAATACAGACACGCCCGAGCCTACAGTAGAAGAGACTTGCTAAGGTGCCACGCAGTGGGACTGAGCCCGGAACCGTGTGATTGGTAAGCGTCCGTGCCTGTAGCCAGAATGAGTAAAACTGTCCGTAGACATATATACACGCACACTTACACACACTCCCATCCACACACACACACCCACACACACACAAATATATGTATATATATGCATGCATGAATCTGTGCATATGCATATGTATATATATATACATATATATATATATATATATATATATATATA
>NC_068992.1:44839041-44839719 GCF_001194135.2 Octopus bimaculoides
TATATATATATATATATATATATATATATCCATATATGCACACAGACATACATACAGACATACACGCAGACATACAATGCTACAGAAGCTCGCGAGCACACTCATTTCGGTACTTTCAGGTAGATATACTACGTTTTGTTTATGAAGTCGTTTAACTTTGCCTAAAGTTCATTTACTATTTCTTCCATACGTCGTGTCCAATATATATGTGTGTCTGTGTGCGTGCGTGTGCGTATGGCTGTGTGTTGTGTGTGTGCTGTGTGTGCGTGCGTGTGTGTGTGTGTGTGTATGAGCTTGCGCGTGTGTCTGTAGCTGCTGCTGTGTGTTTATATGTGTGTACTATACAGAAACGTATATATGTTTGTATACGTAAATACACATACACACAGATATTTATATGTTGATACACATTAAACCCTAATCACTGCAAATCTTCATAATATTTATTACATGTTCATAAATTTGATGTTTTCTCTCGTCTATTTGTAACATTTTAGCTGACCGAAAACCGTATCGTTGGATCTTAATGTGCCATATGCTTTCATAATTGTCTCCGCTACTTTCATAAAAGTATCAATTCAAATCAAATAAAGAAACTAAAGTAATATCTTTTGTATTAGTATAGGAATGTTGAGAATATATATATATATTTATATATATATATATATATTTATATAT
>NC_068992.1:44842956-44847073 GCF_001194135.2 Octopus bimaculoides
TGTTTGTGTGTGCATGTATCTGCACAAATAATTTATGTAGACACACACAGACGCGTGGGCACACACTATCTCTCTCTTTCTCTGTCTCTCTCTCTCTCTCTTTATATATATATATATATATATATAAATAATGGCAGTTACTCCGCTATAACACGCACACGCACTCACATACACTCTCACACACATGCATCGTTGCAGTCATATTGCATTTTTGTATTTCTTCTGTAAATATGACAAATTATACCTGTGCAGTTTATAATATTTAGCACGAATGAATGATGAGACATTAAAGTTTAATAGATATTTACAATGATGTGATGGTAGCTGATGTCCAAAAAGGGAAATCGAATCCGTTATCAGTTGCTTAAAAGTTTTCAATTTTCTCGTGAAATTCTCATGCAGGCATAACTGACAGCCTCTCACACAAACTGATGCCTTGTTTATTTGGTATCTAGGATTTTCAGGACTTCCTCCAAAATCCTTTCGTTCTGACAGTCATAAACAAAAGTTTACTCGAAAATAGAATAGAAGTTCTTGACTGCCAAACAACTAGAAACGAATATAGACGAAAATTGAATCCACAACCTCGCTGAATATATACAAAGCAGAAAGCATTTGGAATAGCGACATTATTTTCCGGTTCTAAAAGTATATATTGATATGTTTAACTCCAGTTATCACACACGTGCACACACACACACACACACACACACACACACACACACACACACACACACACACTTCCTAGCCAGATGTATACGTAGGTCAAGTTTATCTTGATTAAATGAAGTTTATATTGTCGTTTGGAGGCCCATGTCATCACATGGAGGATTCGATAAGAATGCGTAGAAAGCACGTTTGAGTGAAGAATATAAATGTGAAGAGAAAATTATGAATATAAAAAGAGAAAAAAATACATAAAATATATAAGGGAGTGGGAGAGTTATAATTAAAGAATTTAAGGGCAGTTTCATAAACGGTTTTCAATGAGGCTATTTGGCCGAGTCAGAGAGAAAGAAATAAGGTGTAGTATTTTAATAGGATAGTTTGATGGGAAGACGGGGTGAGGAATTTGTGGTCGATAGAAAAATGTGTGCTTAAAGAGGTGGTATAGTAGTAAAATTGTAAGTCTAGAGGTGAGGTGGAAAAATGGTAGTAATGGCTACCATCTAAGGATTTAAGAATGTATATTGTTGAGTGCACGCGTGTTTACTGTATGAACTGGTGGAGGTGTATGTAGGAGTGTCTACTTTTAAGATAACATAGGAAATATATAAATAAGAAATAAGGAGTAATAGGGAATATATGGGCGGCTAAAGATTTGTTGTTGTGACGATAAATAATGGGGAATGTCTATGAGGGCAGTGGGGAAGTTAGGGAATGACGCAGGATGGGGGATTGTTTGTATTTTGAAAATAGGTTACGTAATCTGTGTCTGCATGTAAAAATTATACTATCACGTTCATTCAGATACTCAGTGGATTGCATAAGAGATAAGATTTCGGCTATGCAAAGATCGCAATTGTTGTTATAGCCGGTATATGATTTATCATAGTTTACTATGAATCACTTTAAAGTGTAAGGAATTGATTCGTTCTTGAATTTATAGATAAGCTGAGATAATGTCGTACTTTGGGATTTTGTTTGCATACCTCCAACGTTACCATAAGCGAATTAATATATATACATATATATATATATATATATATATATATATAGATAGATACATATATTACATAATTATTATATTATATCACATTACATACGTATGCACATGCACATGCACACACATATAAGACGGTCGGAGAATCGATTGTCTGAGACAAAAGCATTTATCTTTGTAAGTAAATGTGTGTCCCTGAATAGACAGTTCACCCACATCACTGGAGGAAGAGAGGCTGATTTTTCGAAGTCATTATTAAAGAAACAATATAACGCCTTCAAAGAAACCACCTTAATCATCACTGTTTTTTTTTATCGAAATTAACTGCCAAATGACATCATTTAAGTGACTAGCAATAAAAACTTCAATAGTATACATTTTCAATGTATAATTCCAATTAAAAGAGATCATTATATATCATCAAATAAAGCACTGTCTCCCCTTAAATATTACATGTGTAGTATACATTTCTAGATAAGTTTCTGTATTATTTTTCCCTGTACAAAATATGATTTTATTTTGCCAAATTGTCGATTAAGTATCAATTTTGAATTAGAAAAAAAAAACTGCGGTATCAGTAGAAAAATATGCTTTTCAGTGAAGAATTTCAGATTCTGTCTTTTCCACACCAATATTATTGAATGTTGGGCCACATGCAGTTGCGAATCTAAAGGGCTTTCCCCGTTGCATATTGTCAAATGCTAATGTGCAAGTTGTTATGGTGTCAAATAGAAGCTAACAACTCCACAATGAACAAAGGCTGAAACGTAGCAGTCGTATCTCATGAACTAAATATCGACCCCAATAAATATATTTCGGCGTTCTTTCATCAGAGACCTCTCGAAAGATACAATATAATCTGGAGCCAAAATGATAGTTGTTACAGCTTCATTTTGAAAGCTATTATGTTAGCGTAACTTGAGAGAAGTGGAACAGGGACATAGGTCGTTCTCTCCCATTCATAAACAAGGAACACAGGTCGTTCTCGCCTATTCATAAACAAGGAACATGAAATAGATGAATATGCAATGTTTCCTGTGGCGAATTCACAGGTTAATTCAGAATAATAATTGATCCCATTACACATTGAGTTATTTCATCTATTCATTACATGGCTAAACATAAATTGCTCTGCTATATACACAGAGACGCACAAAGACACATACGCACGCACGCACACACACACACACACACACACACACACATAAATATGTGTGTGTGTATATATATATATATGCAAATATGCGTATACAGACAAATACACACATAACACAAGCATATTATCTGTGGGACTGCTGTATAGTGGTTCAAAGTAATCTAACATGCTTCAATAAAAAAAAGACTAAACGTTTACCGTTATAGACATGTATCTGTTAAGGTAATGTTTTATAGGATATAAAATCTCATGCATTTATCTATAGCGCAAAAATCTGCCTGCAATCGTAAATGTATTGAACAATGTATAAAGAAAAATAGCTTATAATTTTGATTTTAATTTCGACCTCAGATACACTAGCATAATAATTTTGTACATTGTACAGTATTTTGCACATTTTATCGTATACAATTTCAGTCGAAAATATTTTATGGTGGTATACTTTGCGAGTTGTGTCCTAATGTATTGAAACTCATTATCAATACAGATATATTAGCATTAATTAATCTAAGTCACTTTGACCTTGATAGAATTTAAACGAATCAAATTGACACTTCGACGATGGCAATCTGTTGTTACTCATCTGGTGTTTTAATAGTATTATTCTTAGTTAAATATGGTGCAACATGAGGAATACTTAGCATTTCTCTTGTCACTACAATACTTCAAGTGTCTTCTTGTACTCCTATTTAGACGGTGAGCTGGCAGAGCCGTTAGCACACCAGGCTTTCATTTTTCAAGGTTGATAAAATAGGTAATCGACTTTACCCCTCATCTGAAATTGCTGACATTGTGCCAAAATTGGAAACCAATATCTATTAGAAAGTCTTTAAATATTGTAAGTCTCTTTTTTTAGTACTACCATGTAAAGGCCATAAATTCCTTTTCTCTATATGTGCGTGTGCATTTACATGTATATGTATATTTATATATGTGATATATGTATATAGTTGGGTGTATGTGTATATATATATACACACATGTATATAGATACATAGTTACATAGATACGTACATGCATACATACATGCATACATACATGCATACACATACATACAGGCGCGCATTAAGCTGAGGTTTTGTAACACTTCTCTATTTTCAAATTTCTTGCGCCATTACGATGTCCTCAATTTATATTCTGGCGATTTATTACACATTTTCTTGAACCTATTTATTTGCTACATTCAAACACTTAGTTTTTGATATTCATATGTGAGCTTGATTTCGAAATGAATGGAAGCAACTGTATTGAAATCCGTCACTGTATTTATTTATTTTAATGTGTATATATATATATAT
>NC_068992.1:44847245-44869891 GCF_001194135.2 Octopus bimaculoides
TACATATATATATATATATATATACACACACATACATACATACATACATACATACATATATATACATATATACATATATACATATATGTACGTATGCATGTATGCCGGTATGTATTTATGTATGTATACGCGAGTGTTTATACCTACTTGGAATTTATTTATATCTCTATTCACTCATGAATGTTCTTGTGTGATTTTTTTAACGTTAACAACCATAAATACAATTTGGCTGCCATTAAGAAATGTTTATTCAAATACATTACATTCATTTTGAATTTTAACGTTATGTAAACATTAACATGTTTTATCCACTGTTATACTACAATAAAGAACTTATAGAATTTTCCTTAGATATTTATTTACACATTTGTTTATCATATTAAGGTGTGAAATATTCTATCGAAGTTCTCCGTTGCAAATATTTCGCTATAAATACAGGAATGTTAAATTTGCCTTGGTCTTGTTTTGTTTCTTACAGTCTATTACGCCTATAGTTTTCCCCATCTGTCCCTTATTATTATTGAAGAAAACATATCTCCACCCTCTTCACAAGTTTCTTTTATCATCAATACATTTAAAATTGAAATTATCTTAATTTGTATCAAATATCTATCATCACTAAAATATTTAGAAAACGGACATTTTATTTAACCTTATTACCATAGTGATCAGTCAAAAGATAAGAGTTAGTGTTGCATTCTCACTCATAATAAATGTATAATATACTACTTAATTTCTAATTGGAATGGAGCTCTTTATCAAACTTGAAGTTATTAAATGCAGTCACCAAATAATTTTGCTTTCTGATAGCATCTTCTTGTATTGAGTAAACTGCAAAATATCTTAGCAGCAAAATGCTGAAACAGCAGATTAATCTAATCAATAAAACACTGCCATATTTACAAGATAATTTAACTGAAAGGTCTCCTGCAGGAAACAAATCTCTATATTATATAATGAACCTGGGAAGATGTTTCCTTTGAAAATATACACAAAACTATAAACATACAATAACTGTTATATCAAATACAACTTTCAAAGTAGTGAGTTCTTTTATGAAGACAGCCAGCGTTGACATTCTGAAGGCAATCATTTCTATCATATTGAGAAGAAATAACTACAGCTTTCTGAAAAAAATATTTAAAAAATGACTTTTATTTCTGTTTGTCGGTGTAAACTAACTGACTAATGTACGATAAATCGACTTGCGCTTATGAATGCATTTTCAACTTAATTTACACTAACATACGCCATTCTAGGATCACAATTCTGTACATTAGGTTTTACTTTGAGCATTTGATATTTCCTGCAACGAAAATTTCTGTCATTCCTTATTTGATTATGAAATTAAAATGTGTATCTATATGTAATATACCGTCCATATTTTTCTCAGTTATATCAGCAATTTCCCTTCTTGGTGTAAGCTAATCATCATCACTTTGTATCTAAAGAATATATCTCACACTATAATAACTTCTGAATTTAGAAAATATTTAGAGTTATTATATTATGTATTATATTTTAGGTTTTCTTTTCACTAACCCTATTATTTTGTCGTATATTTCCTGTTATATCTTACATCTTACATAATACATAACGATTATTCATAATTTAATTGATTAAATAACTCCCAAACGATTAATATTTTATTTATCATGAGAAAAGCTTTTCAATATCCACGCCACATTGCAGGTTATAAGTCCACATTTTATAAACAGCATACCATAATTTCCTACACATCTCAACTACTTAGCTATTTCACAAAAATTAATCTGCAAACTTAGATGTCTTCGCCAGTGAGCTTAAATCAACTTAGACTAATAATTATGAATTTAACTGAAACTAAAATTACAGAAGCAATTTTCACAAAAATAACCACAAATGAGTACGTTATATTTTATATCATACTTCATTGTTTGTTTAACATTGTTACATAGTCAGATACGTTTACCGTTGACTAATTAGAGCGTTATAGTAAGATCTATATCTCATAGTACTAAAACTCGTTATCTACTGAGATATATTAGCGACAATTCCTCTAGGTCACTTAAGTCTATGAATCATATATATATATATAGATTCAATTCGAATGAAATGAATAGTTCTGCTGTAATGAACTTCTTTCCATTACTCTGACATTTGTATAGTCACATTCTTAATTACAAGTACTGTCATTAGAAATCCGTTACAATTTTCCTTACCATTTCGCCACTTCAAAATGTTTACTTCTAACATTATCCTACATATGAGAGAATATACACGATCCTAATCAACATAACTGTGTAAGTCCCATGACTTGATATTTAATATTCAAGTGGCACTTTTTATATATTATTGTAAACTGTTTCTTTTTTAATGATTTTATGAGGTGATTAGTGTCAGTAAAGGTATTTTTCCGTTTTTTAAAAGTTTCTTACTGAAGCATATGCTAGTTAGATATACCAACATCAAACAGATAGGGACTCTACATAGAAATTCAAAAGAATAGTAGAAAAGAATCTAAATCCTGACACTGTTTTTCATAATCCTGACTGTATTGTAGATATTCTGTTTTGGTATATTTATCAGAGAAAAATGTTCCCAAGTTACCAAGAATGGAATTTATGATTTATTTCTCTTTCTATACTTAAAGGGGAGAAATAACGAAAACATTGCTAAAAGATTGGCTAACAGTATACACACAGTATACACAAATAAGTTATTCAATTAGAAAATTGATTTAGATATTTTCAAATACATCGTTATAGCAATTCCAAAGAAAGCGTAGCGGAGACAAAGGTAGATATATCAAGAATGATATATCTTCATGCTCAGCCAACATCACAAGAATATGAATACATTTATTAATTTCATCATACGCCTAACATTATTTTGTATTGAGGTTGTTGTGAAACACCACTTTCTCTCTTACTTCTCTCACTTTTCCTAATATCTATTGTGACAGAACAGTATTTATAGAAAACACAACGGCTTGTGATTGGTCACAGATGAAACACATAAGTTCTAGGCACAACGCAACTCAAGAACTGAGATCGAACTATAAGCAGTTACTATCAGAACTAGTGTAGAGTTACGCAAATTTCCAGTTTTTTTATGAATTACAATATAAATATTATTATTGTATATAGCAAATTTTAACGGTATCTATATTGCAAATTCAAATAACTGATACGCATTTTGATATAACGATGAATTGACAGTGAGACTTTACTGAGATTATTTTCATTTACCAATACTGAAATTGTCAAGTTCAAATACATCCAATGTAATTTTGATTCTTTTGTGAGTGTAGGAAACTTTCAGCCCTACTATTACACAGTATTTAAGAAATCAAACATTCTTAAGGCTACGATTATGATCAGTTCTATGTAAGTTAACAATGTGACTAGTAACACACAGAATCAAGTCAGAAAATTGACATATAAACTTTACAAGATATGGTTTACATGTTTTAATATATTGGACAATTTTTTTTTGTGTTTGTCTTATGCGTAATATAAATTCCGATTGGGAATGAGTAAAATCAGAATACATTGTTTCATATCCAGACTGGTGTATATTATTACTGGATGGGTGCCTCGTCTTTTCGAGAAACAAAAACACAAAATCTTGACCACGTCTGGATTATAGCACATAGATTAGAATATCAATAAATCGTTAAGTTCGGTTTTCTAACGTTTTTAATAACCTCAACGACCTTATATTTATAAGAATGCGTTGGAGAAATATCTGTGCAACAAACGTCACAAAACCACTCATGAATTTTCTTATCAGCAAATAACACGTGGAGACCTTGAAAGAAAGCGAATGAATGCAGATTTATTTCGAGCAAAAATATTTGATATAGAACTGTATGAAGATAGTTTTTGCTTTCATATTACATTTGAAGACAAGAAAAGAAATTATTTTTCATGCAATTCTGCCATAGAGAATTTGTTTCTCTAATATGAGATGATAGAAAAACTACATCAGTGAACAATTTAGATGTAAATGTTCCTCACTTATCATAAAGAACTAAATGCCGGCTTCAATAAATGTTTTCTACAGAACACAAAATGCCGAATACAGTTGGACTATAACAAAGAATTAAAGACTTCCCAAATAAATAATTCCATCGATTAATAACATGAGAATTGCTGCAAATTCTTCTGATGTAACTAAATAAAATAGGACAGAAGTACACAAAAGAGGCTCTCATTAAGATAAATAACAGGCATAAAAATATTCACAACGCATATACACATATACATTTACGTGGGAGGGTTTTCGACCTGGGACTTCTTGTTTTATTATTTCCTGTAACATATATAATTGCATTCACACTCTGATCGAATGGATTGTGTTCTGAAGTTCAATTCTATATTAATCATGTCTCTCAAAACATATTTATGTCCTTTTTACACTGAATCCCATCTTCTCATACGTATTATTACGATATAAACATATATGTGTATTTTTGTATGATATCTGTATATACGTATGTATATATAAATGTGTTGGTGAATGTATGCACGTGAGTGTGTGTGTGTGTATGTGTGTGTTTATTAATGCATGAACTGATAAGGAATTTAAACAATACAGAACAATGAGAAAAAATGAAAGGACTATGTGAACACAGAAACTATATGCTTTGGAATGGAAGCATTATAGATAATAACTCTATGTAACAATATGTTTGCTTCTGGCCATCGTAGAGTGATTTGTATTCCAGTACGTACGGATATGTATATGGCAATGAGGTATTTTCAAAGTATATTGACACAAAATCACTATGATCTTTCAATATTAGCAACAAGTTAACCCGAAACTTTGTCCCATCCACATTCTATTAATTTCTATAGAGAAGTAATATCTCAGAGACATGTGATAAAAATTACGTGTTTTTCTTACACTTTTGTGCAATTACAAAGTTGACATTTTATTTTGAATGATATAATTTAATCTTGACCGAGATAAATTTCCTAATCCTGTCTGCAAAACACGATAAACGATCTGCTCGATGGTTGCTTAAATTTTATATGGCGATAATCAGATAAGTAACAAGCCTCACATTCTGTTTACAAAGTGTAACCGTCATCTATAACTTTCAATGCGAGAACCAGTACGTAAAAAATTCTACTTTCCTCTGCTGCATACTTTGTATTTTGGTCCAGGATACAACACATTGTTGCTGATACGACACGAAACGTGGAAACTTCAACCGAGTTCTTTCAATTATTTGTTACTACTACACAACTAAGTATTTGTTGCACATGTTAGATTATAAAATTTTCGAAATATTACTTACAGATTTATTATACAACAAAACAGGAATTTGAAAATCTTTTGATGTTATTTATTTACTGTTACACTAGTTTCATTTGCTAATAAAAACTACAAAGTTCTACATGTTAGATAAGAATTTAAAAAATTTCCTACTCGACACAGAAACAAATATTAGTTGTTTCTCTTTCTAAAGAAATTCTAACAGGAAATTACTGACATGTTTGTCTAACATGTAAAACATTACAATTCCTGTTAGCAAATGAAACATGTGTAATGGTGAATATCAAACAATTTTCCAGCTTCCTGCTTTGTTATATATTTATATAATTTATACACAGGTGTGATAAATTGGAGGAAGGGTCATGCGGATATAATTGGCTTCTTTTCAATCAATATTCATTGTTATAAATATATATCAGTTATATATGTTTGGCATAGCTTCTCTTATGTCAAGCGCAGACTGCCTCGTGTTTTCCTCTTTCTTCCGATTTGCAGATAAATTAATAGGAATTATATATTTTCTCTGACGATATGAGCAACATTGATGTAAATAAAAAAAATGCTTGAGTTTGACAAAAGAACAATTGTTTATATGGACCGATACATTTGCATTCATCGGACTCATTTATTTATTGCTTGTTACTTTATCAATTTTGCTGTGAATGCTGAAAATGAAATCAGAAACCCATTAACCTGTTTAATCTTACCTCAAGAAAAAATTTGAAACAAATTATGATTAAAAGCGCTGAGAAAGTATTTCCGAATTAACATTAAATGTCTTTGGATTGTTTTTCTTGAAAATAACACGATGCAATACATGCATAAAACGTACATATATATACATACATACAAACATACATACCTACATATATATATAGATGTACTTGCATAGATCGTGTGCTGGAACGAAAATAATTGCAGCGTGGAAGGTGCTTATAAGCCATTTAAGAAACACACACACACACACACACACACACACACACACAAATATATATATATATATATATATATATATATATATAATGTATTTAATGCTTGGTCTGCAGGTGAAATACAACCTACGTGAGCTTCGAACCTCTTGTCGCCAGATGCTGTAACGTGGTTTGTATCCAATACTGTAGTACCACCACTATTGGGATAATGGCCTGCGATACATGGTACCAGTGTGATACAATAACAAGATAATGCAAGGATTCTGCTCAGAAAGTATTAACCTGTTTTAGTAACAACAACGGCACGGAGAGCGTCATGGAAAGCGCATTCTTAGATTTTGAAACATGGAAAATGGTATGGAATATTCTTGCTGGTGCTTAATCATTCATCAGCTATACCATCGACGGTGTTCCAAAAGATTCATGATCAATAGCTTTCAGCTGAAGCCATCTAGTCTTTTTTTATACGAAACAATAGATTGTATCGTCAAAAGTATTCTTCACCGTTTAAGAGGATTTGAGCGTGAATTCAACTGCCATGTGTAACATAACGTGACATTATGTAGAAATTCCAAGTTTGGAAAAAATATAATACTGTTGGTGCCATAGGATTAGACAGAACGGTTTTCGTGTAATATTTAGTTATAGAAGACATCTGTTTAATCTGATAAGTGCGTTTTTATACGTGAATCTAAAAATATCTGAAAACTAACTGGATACAACTCCCATACTTATTTTCCATAACAACCCCTTTCATAAAACTGCAATTTCCTGATATTCTAAATATAAAATATGTTTTTTCTTTATTTAGAATTTGAAAATATAAGTTTTCAGGATCGTGTGTATTGAAGTATTACATTTTTGAAGTAATAAAGCTAAAGTCTAATGAGGTGGAGGAAATGGTAGAGTTTAATAGTGCGACAGAATCAGCTCAGTTGCTATAAAACTAGCTTTAAACGATATAATTTGACGGCAAACTGAAAAGATAGTATATATATATATATAGAAAGATAGATAGATAGATAGATAGATAGAGAGAGAGAGAGAGAGAGAGAGAGAGAGAGAGAGAGAGAGAGAGAGAGAGAGAGAGAGAGAGAGAGAGAGAGAGATGTGTCTGTGTCGTGTGTGTGCATGTCTCTTCGCACGTGACATATCTATCTATCTATCAATCTATCTATCTATCTATCTATCTATCTATCTATCTATCTATCTATCTATCTATCTATCTATCTATCTATCTATCTATTTTATTGTCTGTCTATCTGTCTCTGTCTGACTCTCTCTCTAGAATTGATACAAACAGCTGTGTGCTATGTTTTAGCAAAAAGGAGAATTATAATTGTCTTTAAATGTGAGTAGGGTGTTAGAAAGACATATATTGCTAGAAATAAGAGCTAAAATACATTAACGTTGTAGTCAACACTCAGGAATGTGAATATATACACTACCAGGGAACTTAATCGCATTTTGCGGACGACTAAGCTCCCTGTTAGTGTATATATTTTCATGAGTGTTCACTACATCATTAGACTATATTATCTCTTATTTCTAGCAATGCTAGAGTTTCTAATACCCTAGTGGAAACCGATGGGCTACCTAGTAGTATTAAACCGGATGTAGCATTAAGATTAACTTTAATCCCTACAATTTACATCTTGCACTAGGACCAAGCGCAACATTTCTTGATTTCCTTATAACAATCTATCTAAAATGTTTTCTCGAGAAAATGAATCTACTTCAGAGAAGTCTTTCAGTAAAATTAAGCAGCGAGTTTTCTATTTGATAAATTTTGGCATACGAATGTTCCTATTAATATAGTATTCTTACAATTTTCAAAATTATTTCCATACATTTAACTTGTTTGCTTTAGGTTTTCGCTCAGAATAACGTGCCATTAATCACTTTCCACTATAGACTAGTGTGAGAAGCTAGATATATATCTACAATAATAATAAGCAGCAGCCCAATTAAGCAGAGAAAATAACCAATACATACATACAAATATACATACATGCATACTTACATGCATACACACATACATACGTACATACATACATACATACGTACATACGTACGCACAGAGCAACGTGAAATGAGATGATTTGCTAAAGGGCACAACTCATTTCAATGTAAGAATTGAAAGCATGATCGCAAGATCGTAAATGCAACACTCTAAACACTAGGCCTCACATCCTCACACATCACGTATACATACGTAGAAACATATGTTCACATACACAGACTCACACACGCGTACGCTTACGTACATATACATACACATACATACATGTGTGTGTGCGTGTCTTTGAGCGTGTGTTTGTGTGCATATAAGTAGATGAATAGATAATTAGAAAGAGAGAGAGAGAGTGAAAGTTAGAGAGACAGACAGACAGATAGATAGACAGACAGAGAAATTGCTTGATTGTGTGACCGATTTATTTATTGAATCATTTTTGATATGCTATTTCATTTGCGAACACCACCAATGAACAGAATGTCATCTGTCCAATAGGAAATCAATTACTATAGATTTGGAGAGGATAAAACCTTCTCAAATTCAAGAATTAAGCTAAAAGATTGTAATATGCTAATTGTTTTGATACACAACACGATTGTAAAACATGCCTATCGCTTAAATTCTTATAATTCTTATAATTCTAGCGCTTAAATCTTTATATAAAAGTTATCTATTTAATTGTTGCATAAAAGTGAATTTATTTATTACAAATGTTGATGTTCTGTTTAGGTTCAAGATATTGCTTTTGAGCAGACGGTTGATATATTCTTTTCTACTCTATTATGGGGAGGGGTCCAGTCAATTAGATCGATCCCAGCAGGCATCTGGTACTTAATTTATCGACACCGAAAGGCAGAATTTGAATTCAGAACGTAAAAACAGACGAAAAAACGGTTGATACATTACGATAGACATAAATGAGCATGCTCACTATGTTCTTAAAATCAAATGTTTGGTTTCTTCACAAATCTTAGGCTGATTTACCTTAAGGAAAATAACATTTTATTGTTCTAAAATCACCACAATTGCCATGCCATTATGGGTTATTGGTTGCTTCGAAGTAAATTAATCACTGAACACATGTTCAAATTGGCGTTGAGGAAGAGCTGAAAGCAGTTGCATTGATACTGTTTTTGCACTTTGCTGTGTGTAGGCTTAATATTTAACTAATTGCATCACGGTGAGAACATAACCTTAGACGAAACATTGGAATTGTTCAATCACTTGTTCCTTCATTAATGAGAAAACATACGCTGTACAAACAAACTTTAAGCAAATTTTCTTTTTCATGAGTTCCAAAATGAGGTCCTAAATTTCAAGATTTTCATGTACAAAATAATTGTTTGACAACAATTCGTTGCAATACATGCTATGGCATATTGTTTCGCTCAACATTTGATGTTTAATTTAGTGTTCATGAGCTCACGCACAACAAAAATTGTTCGATTTGTTCACATTAATACAAAAAATAGAAATGCAAATACTCTTTTGTCCTTATACAGTTCAACGGAAAAGCGGTTGTCAATATTCAGATAATAATGAGCTCAAAATTTGTAGCGGATGGAGTTTTATTGAGAGGTATTTGTTCGTAATATTATGTTAATGCTACTTATAAGATCAACTGTCAGAGCTTTCACAAAGAATTTGCATAAAACAAAAAAAACAAAACAAAAAAGAAAAAATTCAAAAGAAATGTTTATCAACTGATAACGATAGTCTAAACTTAGTTTGTAGAAATGCAACAAGTCAGAAAACAATAGTTCATATCTGTTTTAGTATAATTAAGTTGATTTATTTTTTTCCCTTCGTTTAACACCTGAATAGCACAAAGTGGAATAAGAGTTTAAGACTTCTGCTTAGAATTAATCAGTAATACGGTGGAGTAGAAGAGAAGTGACGAAAATATTACATATGTACTATTAAGGATATTAGAGAACTTAACTAAGATTTGCAACGTGTCTGAAATTAAATATAAAAAAATCAATGGTGAAACAGTCACAGATTATTGTCATTTGGAAATTAAATTCCTGGAATTTAAATCTGGAAAGCATTAATGTGAAACATATTGATTGAGTTCTGAAAGAATACAGAATCGTTATAATCGGAAACACTGTCAAAGCAGTTGACGTTGCATTGAGTGCGGCACATCAAGTCTGTCACATCAAGTGGAATGTTAATAACTGCTTGATTTCTTCACGTTAAAAAATTGCAAGCAAATTATTATTACTTACTAGAGAGCTGCCAATTCAATGTCGATGAATCAGAATTTCAAAGATAAGTTCATGCTCTAGAAAGTTCATCAGTTGAAGAATGCAGATAGATCGATTTTCCTCAACAAAATTTTCCACCTGATTTGCCAACGTATTCATGTTTAAGATGATTTTCAAAATTAGAGAAGTACATTGAAAGTTTTTCTAATAAATGAAATTTTTCTTGCTAGTCTTAAAGAATCCTTTAGCAATCTAATTTTACTTCTAACGTACTCCAGCACCTCAGTGATTCAACAAAGGCCTGGCAACTTGGCATTAACAAGAACACCAATGGTGAAAAATTAATTCATGTTTATTCAACACCTAAAGTGTGGAAGTTCCATACATAACGTAATCCTTAGTAGGAAAATATTAGCTGTACAAGATCTTGTCAAGTATATGTTGTCAATTAAGAAATATGGTTCTTTCGAAACTGAAAATGTATTTCTCCAGTCTGTTTCATAATCTAGGCAGGATGCAAAAAAAGTTTTTCTTATACATAGACCTTTTCCAACTCAAGTATATACCAGTCATTTTAGTTTACAATATTACACTCGTTGTAATACTTTAGAAAATATAGAATTAAGTATGCATGAAAACATTGTTTGTAAAATACGTAAATTCAGCGCATAGGCTATCCTTTATTATCTTCAGTAGTGATTTTTATAATACGATTTAAGTTTAAGTCTGCTTCAGGTCGAGTGGAAATAATCTTTTTGATTGAACTATTAAATTGACAATAAGTAAAAACCGAAATAGTTTAAGTATTTCAGTGTTAGAAAAGCCAAATGACGATGAGAACTCTTGCTGCACCAGTACAATTCAGTGAAACCAAAATATGCTTTAAGTTGTTTAAATGCGTTCACAGATGATCAATAATTGAGTTATGAACACGGTAAAACAATTTATTCTGAAGGACAATCATTTAACAAGGCATCAATGTATGCTCAAATTGTCAACAAAAAAGATCGTAAAACTATATTAAACTTTTAATTAAATATAAGTCAAATTGTATTTTATGTTAAATATCAAGTTTAAAGAATATTCCATTTGTAGATCGAAAAAAATAAAGCAATCAGATAAGATAAATAAGGAGAAAATGTTTAACATTTAATTTATTAGAGAAAATGTTTAACATTTTATTTACTACAGATAAAAATCTATTTGATGAGGTACTACACAAGGAAAAGTATCAAATATGCAACTGAAGCTGCATTAAATAAATTTATGTTGAAACAAACCGACAGTTTAATATTTTTAAATATATAGAAGGCACCAATTAATTTAGTAATTATATAGAAATCTATAAAATTCTATGTACAACAATGTTTACTATTTCATATTACTTTGTTTATATGTGATTTTTATATCACTGTAAACATTTGAATCTGAATCGCTTTTGGAACGTGTGTGTGTTTGTGTGTATGTATGCATGCATGTTTGTATGTACTTATATATATTTATATGCATGTATGTGTGTGTGTTTGTATACAAGTCCAAGGTTTAGCTCAGAACTCGGATTATTCTAGCTAAAGTGCTTCAACAGTATCTGCCTGGATATATCATCCCTATCTATTCATGTTTATACATGTACGCACACACACAGGCACACACATACGCATACACACGCGGGGACACACACACACACACACACACACACACACACACACACACACACACGCATTGGTATCTGTCCCCCACTGGCCCTGCGGCCCCCGCTTCCTAACTTATCAAAAGAAACCAATGTAAGATTCTAATTGAAATCGGGGCAATCACAACAGTCCTTTCTAATATGAAAGACATCATCATAGAAATCGATTGATAGAAGAGGAGTTAATTTCTCTGAGGAATAATCTATTTGAACAACCTCATAAAGTTCCAATAGCTGTCACACATCTGACAAATACACAGTTGGTAACTGGTCTATAAACAGCTTTGCTCGAACTGAAGCCGGCAATATGTATATTTAACATTTACAGGTGTTAATTAAAAGATGTGCATTATCAGAGTGTCAAAGGAAAACAAATTCAACTCAGCTTGTTTGTTTTATCGAGCAAATAATCTACGGTGAATTTCATAACTACTTGGACAATGTTTCTTCTTTGTATGTCTTCTAAATGAAATGTTTACAACAGATTAAATGACAGACTTCCATCATACTGTATCCGCTCTTTAGGTAAATTGAAACTGTTCATCAAATAAAGACAAATTGAATAAAAACAAATAAAAATATAACTACTTTCCTGAAAATATATATCAAATTACGTGTTAGAACTTCAAAAATCAAACGGATACATTTTGAAATGTGAAACTGAAGTCCATATTTTTCAGATGATATCAAGTTCGATAATTTCAGAATGTCAGCACTATTACCCGATTGTGTATTCTAACAGAGAACGTCATTTTGGAAATATTTCTAATTAACTGTTCCAGTACCTCGGGCAAAGAATAAGGAACAAAAGAATAAACTCATGTGTAAAGAACAAAAGAATAAATTTAAATGAATTATTAGAATACTGAAATAACTATGCAACATGGTTAATGGGTTGGATGTGGTTTTGATGACGGAGCAAGAACTCCTGGAATATGGCATTTACACCCAATACCTAATTATTCATCTTCGATAGCATTGGTGTTCATATTAGACCTACTCGGATACCAAACGTTGTAATAAATCAGTTGTATAATTGCTATAGAAAATATATATAGAAATAACCTTAACAAGTGATTTCATAGCACTGCTAACACAGTAAGATACAGTATAGACTTTCAATATTTAATATAATTTGTTGTATATTATGATTGTATAACAACATACGGTGTCCCTACATTAACAGTTATAATGTTCACTGAGATCCATTCGACGGGATTTTGTTCAGTTTCCATATATTAGGTTTCATACAGAATTCTAAAGCAATGTTCTGGTGGGATACATTTGCTCAACTCATCGTAATAAACAGAGTCAATTTCGAACGCAGGTGATTGACATTATTTTGTTTTATATAAGCGATGGTGTAAATAAGTAAGTTGCAACTGGAGGATCTCGAATAGATTAAGGGGATAATATAAAGTTTCTGGAACACAAGATCAAAAATCAAGTAAAGACAGGTGAATGAGAAAGAGTTAAAAGTTGCAGAAAATGTCAAAATGAGAAGCAGTAGTGCAAAACCAGGATGCTGTTATTTAAATATATTTTTGTAATTCTTATTAATCATTTCATATAAAAAAAAAAAAGAAAGACAATGATTTTTCTTTTAATTCATTCCCAAGTATATTCAGTGATTCTGAATTCTTATTGTCTACTCAAATATTTAAATGAATATATTCAACAAAGTTAACCGCTAAAATGTCGTTAACAAGGAAAGAATTTATTAATCACCATTCTTGCGAATCGCGTCTAGTTTGCTTCAGTCCATATATTGAAAATGAGCATTACTATAAAAATTCAAATACAACGAAGCGCCAGTGGCAAGATTGTATTACCTGACTGACGCACTCTGCTTCGGGCTCATATAAGAAACGGAATATAAATAGAAGGCGTAACATCAATTATTTAAAGTCATGTTATGGATCTGGTAAAACTCTAAGGTGTCGCACTGGCATTCAAATCATGGTTTGCAATTACGTATAACTGTACACATCAGTAAGCTAATAAATCCCCTTGCATGGGTTTACTCCAGTCTAGAGGAGTGGTCATCTGCGTATTTGTGTATTGCCATTTTATAATTGCATGTGATTAGTTCAATATTTCGATATCATTTGTAATTATATTTATTTTATTTATAATATCTTAATTTTATAAATAATTTGCATATATAAGTTCATATTAACCGACCTGATCTCTGGATGTTTCTGGATGTTTCTGGATGTATACAATTGCCAGTTTCCAAAGACTGTGTCCCTCATTATAAATATATAGTCTGGCAGAGAAATACCAATTCTCCAGCTATAGATATCTAACTGATTGAATACCATTTAGAACAAACTCCTTCGACTGTTTTAATATGTATCTACTGCAGACATCAACATTTATAAATCGATAAATAACTACTCGGATACAATATTTCATTTAATGTTATCAAATATCCTTACACTATCTGTTAATTAATGTGTCATATTTCTCACTCTTCTGTGTGTTATGGTTGACATCTGCTGGCTCTCTTTAATCGACTAACATTATGAATGTAATAAAGAGCTTAGTATTTTCTTAGTGCGCACTTGTAAGCCACGCAGTATTACTGGATTGAAGGTTATGGCAAATGGCCTCTTGTTCATGCGAGGCTAAACGGCAACAACAACGTTATATAACAGGGTGGTTTTTTCATTAAGACATTGCATAGCTAATAGACCTACATTTTACACCGTAAGTTTCCTATGGCATCATTGCTCTCTTTCTTTTCACTCTAAACGCTCAAAGTAAAAACAGCCATTTCTAGACCCTTTTTGGTAACTTCACATATTCTAATTTAAATTGGGTTCTAAAGGTTTAGAGATCATTACTCGTACTAGTAAAATAAATGTTTCTTGTGTTTCAAACACGATTTTAATATTTAGTCATGTATAACATGTATCGAGCTGAGCTGGAACAATATATTAATATAGCTTGTATGTGTATATTACAGTATTAAGAATGAACTCTTTTAAGCATCCATATCAAGTGTGCTAACGTAAGACTAAAGCCACACAACATATTGACGACTAGATTTGCCTGTCCATGTTTGTTAGTACACCCACATTGCATTCAGTTACTAAAATATTTAATTTCTGTAATTTTGTTATCACCAATGTTAATCAAAATTTACAATTACAGAATAAATAAACTATTCCAGCATTTTAGGAGTTACTTATGACAATTAAACATAATGCACTAAATGCTTTCCTTTTTATCTAATAACGTACTAAATTATTCAGGACATAAAACTAATTTGCTATCCTATCAATTAGTTGTCCAGTGCATTACTCGATACAGTTAAAATGGGAAACGGAAAAGCTATGAATTACTGAGAATTTAAATTTAACTCGATGAGATATCTTCAATATATTTTAAAATGTGTTGAGGTATCAGTATTCAAGAATTGCCACTTTGGATATCGCTAAATTGTATAATTGAAATTGAAGATTGTAGCAGCAACTTCATAAGAAAAAAAAAAAAAAGAAATGAAGAAAATTTCTAAATGATAAGCATATTTTAGGTTGGAAAAAGTATCAAATTGCAATGCAAAATAGAAAACCATCAAGAAAATTCTCAAATGCTAAAAGTGAGGAATATTCTCTACAGTCATAGAGGTAATGGCAAACCTTCGAACATTTAACATATAAGCGGCCTTTAATAGTTGTGGTTCTCTCACTGTATTCGTATCACATTAACACGTATGAACCTTTAAGTACAATGCAGGAAATTAAACATGTAAAGCAGAAACATTTACAATGTGTAAGATTTCGTCGCGGTATCCGTAATTACGGAGAGGTAGGTCCAGTAACACACATCTTGTAATTTGAAACGTAACATGAAATGATAAACTAACGTTGATGAAATATTAGAAGCCCTACTTCAAATATATTATGGAATATACAGGAACACAAATAAATACATTCCTCTTAGCGCGGGTTAATATATGTTTCAAACTAAACGTTGATGTTCTTTTACAACAAATTATGCTGCAGTAGATATCATGACAGAAACTCTCATATTGGCTTTTGGTGCGCAATGCACTCTTGTTTATATCGCTAGCGGGTGGAAAAATCCCTGACATCTCTGGCGCCAAGACCACTAAATCACGAAATTTGGCTCTTCCTTGGTTTTGACAATGACGGACGCTTGACCATTAGAGATAGCAGAGGCTAATTCCAGCAAACTGCTAGCGATATATGGGAAAACTGCCAGAACAAAACTACCAATACTAATGACGGTATTAGCCATTGGGCTTGTTAAAAAGTGTATATAAATAATAGGCGCAGAATTAACACCAAGAGGTAATATTTATCCCACTTTAACGTCGATGTTCTGTTATAATAAATTATACAGCGTAAGATACCGTCAAATATACATATATCGCAAGCGGAGACATAATTCCCGCCATCTCCAGGGCCGAGAGCTTTAGGCCACGTGATTTCGACCTTTTTTGCCTCTTCTGGAACTATTTTTCTATATGTCGTTGGTGTGGGGATGAGTCTCCGCTAACTCTAGCGGTCGAGGTCCATTATTGAGAAGTCAATACGAGAATTTCTCTTATGGTATCTATTACAGTACAGTTTGTTTTAAGAGAACGCCCACGCTATTAAAATTGCTCCTGTCGCATTTTGTTTTAGCATTTTGGCTAAAACAAAAGCACCTACATATACGTTTACAAAGTCACACACACATACGCACGCACATGGATATGTGTGTTTATGTGTATGTGTATATCCATGCATATAAGTGTGAAAACTAATGAACTAATGCTGAGACACCCTATGGATATATTTGCAAATATATAATTATGTATATGTACGTGGCTTTGTGTATATTTGTGTCCCCACTATAGCTTCACAACTGATATATAGCGGTTCGGCAACAGAGAGACCGAAGGAATAAGTACCAGGTTTTAAAAAGTAAGCGCTGGAGTTGATTCGTTCGAGTAATTTTTTAAGTCGGCAATTCAGCTTGGCTGCAGTCTAATGACTGAAACAAGTAAAAGATAAAAAGATGTATATTACCAAGTTAAGGGTGAAATTGGGTGATATTTTACTACTGATTGTATCAGGCAATGTAACTATGAGAAGATTCCCTTTTCCAATATTTTCGCTACGTTTTGAATGTAGTTGTGGCCATCATTGTTTGCTATCATCCCCGCACATCGTTTTCTGCTTGAAATACTATAAACCAGCTCTAATTACAATTCTTTGTTTCCTAGCAACCCCAAGAAAAGATGGTGAAATCACTCTTGTGCGGACTGGATCCTGGGTGAATCAGAAAAACTTTTATAGTTTTCTTTCCATAATACTCATTAATTATTTTAATCGTTTTTCATAATAATATTAATAAAACATTCCATTTCTATTTTTTCTATAATTATTGTGTATGTTGTTTGTCACTATGGTAATAGAACAGTGTAACGTCAATCTGACAACCGGGTTTTGTTATACTGAAGCAAAATTTAAAAAATGCACTAAATATTGTATGCAGCTGTGTTGGAGGACGTAGCAAGGAAATAAAATAAAATGGAGAATGGGAAAAAAGAACACAAAAATATGAGTGAGATATGGAAAAATATTTACCCATGTATCAAAGTGAAGTTAAGTGAATCAATTTATCTCTTCAGGAAATTATAATAAATTGCTGAAAATGAATTAAAAAAGAAATGAAGCATCATATCTAACTAGAGTTGAATAGGTTTCTACATTGACAAATTGTAGCATGGTGAGAAAAATATGCTTTAATAAAGTAGCAGAGACGGAAAAATACACATACACACATACACATACACATACAACACATTAATATTCTTCACACACTTTCACGTATACACTGACACACCCACATATGCATGCATGCACGCACATAAACGCATAGCTGTTAGTGGGTATATGTGTGTGCCTCTTTGCATCTATAGATTTTAAATAAATCTCATAAACGAGTACTTATTATAGACACAAAATTAAGGGTTACTGTGAAATTTTAAAAAGGGTTACAACACAGGTACTTCTTTCGGTGGACTAAAAGGTTTGAAGATGCAATTTAAAGATGTTTATTGACTTGACCGGTTTAAATTTTTTAAAAACAGATTCTCAATTGTAAAAGGTAAAGCTTTGGATAAGATTTGTGTTAAGTACTGGTTATTACAAAAGTATTAAAATACATGTATACATTCTTTGATAATAATAAGTGGATGATAAAAACAGTTTACAAGAAAGTATTTAAGAAAGTGTTCAGAACGGGACTACAAAAAGTATTATGAGTTCAGTGAAAATCATATTTGTTTGGTAGTATATATATACACACAAAAGGAGATATCTTTAAGAATTTACAAAAAATTGGTGAGAGATAACTCAAACACTTGTGCTTCCAAAAATGTTATAACTTGCTCAGGTTGTGGACATAACTATATAGGACAAACAAGTGGACACTGAGACGGAGAACCACATTTTTTTTACTTGTTGAATCATTCCTTCATAAACTTCTCCACAGCCAACATGGACTAAAATCTTCTTAAGAAAATGAAAAATTACAATACTTTCAATGTCATGATTAGCGAAAGCGAAACCGGTCGACAAACACATTATAAAATACACACACACACACACACACACACACACACACACACACACACACACACACACACACACACACACATATATATATAAGAACATATATATATAAGAACATATATATTACTATCTATGTGTGATGAATAAAATGCCAGAGATTACTTAATAATAATCAGCAAGCTGTAAACTAAATGATACAACGCTTATAATCTCTGTTAACACTCGGAGATTAAGCATGCGTGTGAGTTGGCAGAATCCTTAGCACACCGGGGAAAATGATTATTGACCCCCGAACGGGATGAAAGACTTCTCATTTCATCCCTTTCGTTGTCGATAAAATATGTATCAGTTGAATATTGACGGTCATTGTAATCGACTTACACTTCACCAGAAATTACTGGCCTTGTGCCAAAATTTGAAACCAATATTCAGACATAAATTTCGAGTCACAAATTCGAATACTGTCCGTAATATTTCAGGCCCATAATTTACCTCATGCTAATTAGTTGCAGTGTTTGCTGCATATATAAGCTATAAAATGTCTGTAAGTGATCCAGGAATAGAGCGCTAAAGGTAAAATTTATTTTGGTGTGATTTGACCAAACATGTTTACGTGTTAGTGTTAAATATTGCAACACGCGTCACAAATTTATTAAATCAACTCATCTCCTTTACACTTTCCCATCCTTCATTGTATTCTGTGTTTATATTTGATCCCCATCACACACACACACACACACAAACCATAAAAACTCGGCAACATATCATTACTAAATTTAACATTACTATAACTTCAGCAGAGTGTAAAGATGGCAATAGATTTTTCACCAGAGAACCATAGATTCTTCAAGAAATTTTAGCTGATAATATGCACATCGTTTTCATTGTCTCATTATTTCAACATATATGAATTAAGTGAAACAAAATTATAAATCAAAAAGTGAAAAAAAAAACATGCATATGTCAGCTTTAATTAAACTTCAAAGACAGAAAGTTTGGTTGTAAAAACAATATACTTGTTTCAAATCCAGCTCCCTCAAATATCGATCCATTCTTATTTGCATAATCTTCAGATTAATTAACTGATGTTTTATAAAATATTTACTAATTATGCTGTTTGTAGTATAAAACAATCGACTTACATTAAATTTTATTACAGTTCATTAACGTTGTTTCTTTCATCGGCGATACAGATTCCAACAGATGGAATGGATATGTTCCATCAAACACAACAATGGTCATTAATTCCTTAATCAACAACATCACTATAGTTTATGCTTTAATTTATAATTATAATATTACTAATATAAATATTTTGTTTTATGTCGTGTACCTTGTTGAATAAAGACTCGGTAAATCTGTTTCTTTGATCATATAAATATAGCTCATTATGCTATCTTTAGTTTTATACATGTTGAATATTCCATTTTCCTTGATTCTATTAAAGATAAATTGTTCGGCAGGAACTTTAGGAAAATCAAATTCTATTCCATGGTGATAAGGTTTTTACGAAATTGAATAGCATGTGTAATGTCTACAATTTTCTCTGAATTTGTTTAAAATTTTCAAAACTGGATTATAATTATATACCAATGTTTTGAAAAATATTGATTGAAAGTAAAAAGAACATGACTAGTAGGGATTTGTTTTCCCTATGGAATGCACTTTCTATTTACCTTCTATTGAGGATGGTATGTATAACAAAGACGTTCCGCAAAGTTTTAACCGGAGTTGCATGAAATAAAACATTAAATGTAGGATTAAATATAAACCGATATGTATTTACAGGTTATATTTAAGATATGGGCTGTATTACCATCCTGAGCGTAATATTTACTCTAATTGCAAGAATACTACCCTGAGGCATAGCTAAATAGTTTATGCTTTAAAATTACGTGTACATCACACATTTAGATGAATACTTCTTTACCCGATTTTCACTTTGTGCACGTAAGCTTAATTAACTCGTGCTCTCATTTATTTACTGTAATTCCAGTAAAAAGCTTTAGCAAATAAAACTGTTTGGTTGATAATGCAATCTTGTGACGTATCATAGAATGGTAATTGTCATCATTACATTCCCCTTCTCATGAGATATTCTTTACTGAGAATGTTTAAATGATGATAAATACCAAGCTAACTATATATGTCAAGTGGATCCCCGGAGGGCAATTCAGCCAATCTTTTGGTCCAGATTAATAATGGGAAGCCAATGAGAGATAAATCTATGCCCAGATTGGACAACAATCGATAACTTGCAGAGTTTCCACCTGCACTTCCTTTGAATGTTGTTAGAACAGAAGTTTTGGCGGCGTAGAAATAAGTATAGTAAGACTATATATATGTCGTATTTGATTTCAGTTGAAGACTCTTGTGTTGATAGTTGTCTAGCAAATTTACTTGCCTTTGCAATGTAGACAGTGTTGAATAATTTCCTATCAATAAACGGCTGCTACACACGCAGTCGAACGACCTGAATATATTATATCATAACTAGTTAACCCGCTATATTTTCTTACTTTCCAACTTGATACACATTTGATGTATTAAAAAATATTTCACGGTACGAAATGCTATGACTGCACACAGTAGCGTTATTTTGTATATATTTTAGTCTCCGTGAATTTCACTGCCCCAAACGGGTCATGAACGATATCACATCATTGAAAATATTACCCAGAACACTTTTGTACACTACAACGAGGAACTTAACTTACTCCAGCCAAAAATTAAAGAAACCAGAGAGAAGCACCACCTACATAGATCTTCCAAATAAATAAACTGCGTCAGTAGTGAAATTTTTTTCCCAGAGACAGTGAACATATCAGACGACAGGCAACAGATCACTGCAGCTTAGTGATATTGATCTGATTTGTATAGTGTTGGTAGTAGTAGTAGTAGTAGAAGCATTAGTATTTTGATATTTTTATTATCATCATTATTATTATTATTATTAATATTATTATTATTATTATTAGTAGTAGTAGTAGTAGTAGTAGTAGTAGTAGTAGTAGTAGTAGTAATAGTAGTAGTAGTAGTAGTAGTAGTAGTTGTTGTTGTAGTAGTAGTAGTAGTAGTAGTAGTAGTAGTAGTAGTAGTAGTAGAGGTGATGGTGGTCATGGTATTGTTGTTGGTAGTAGTAGAAGTACTAGTTGAGGTAGTTGTTCTTGCTGTAGTAGATATTACTGTCACATATGATGTTTAATACAGTGCTGTAATGATGGAATATCTTACTTTGATTTTTATGCTTTAGCCTACTATTCTGTTTGCTAAGTGCACGTTAACAGAGCCTATTAATATTCATCATATTCCATAGTTACAATATGCTGAGTAGAAAGTTGTTTGCTCTTGTTGCGCTTGATATTTATTTATTAGCTATGATGTATTGAGAGCTGACAAATCAGAATTTTAAATTCAGTGACTGGTGTAAGAGGAAAACACCAAGAAGCCAACATGTCAACAAAGATTGCTAACATAGCTTTTCTACTTCTATACGCCCGGTATTGTTTATCGGTTGTTGTTGTTTAGCAGGTTGTCAAATCCGCTCGAGCAATTCTTTGATCACAAGCTTTCTAGCCGTGACTATCCTGTATTATGTTATGTGTAGACAACTCAAATAATTTACGACGGAATTACAAGATTACTCTTTCTATCTGATCGTGAGTCTACGTAGGTGGTCTCTCATTAGTTTCGTACTTGTTCGTCAATGCACGTGATATTGTGTCAATGTGTATGAGAAACGCAGCATATGTAGCCTAATGAGTGAGCATGCGTGTGCGAGTTTCTCTGAGATGTGTGTAATTCTGTGACTTTGCCTGTTGGCATGATTGTAAGTTTGTGTGTCTTTGTGAATTTGCGTGTGTGCATATATACATATACACACACACACACACACACACACACACACACACACACACACACACATATATATATATA
>NC_068992.1:44870080-44873979 GCF_001194135.2 Octopus bimaculoides
TATATATATATGTATATATGTGTGTGTGTGTGTGTGTATGTATGTATATATATGTATGTATGTATGCATCGTGAGTGTTTGTAGTGTAATGTTCATAACACAAGATCTTGAATTAAGATTAAAATTATTTTGCTGCAAGAATTAACCCAATTGTATACAATACGCACGCATATGTGAAATTTGGCCTTTGTGGCTAATTCTTTCATTCATTTGGGAGACCTTTTTCTCTTTATCATGATGTTTTTGGAGGATTTCGTTCTGTTTGTACCTGGGGCCCATTTTCAGTAGTTGTAAGTTTTTAAATATGACATTTTAGATCGCGTTCTCTTTAGGAATTTAGTTGGGAATATATATTAGGAGCTTCAATTACTATTCTTATATTCATTTTGTTTGTCTTAGTTTCTGGATATTGAACTTGTTGGCTCATTGAATTGCATTATTGATTAAGAATCGTGTAAGTGAGAGTATGTTTCAGCTCTCAAAACCTATGTCAAGAACGCTTAGATCGGATACTATTGTGCAAATCGTTTTGGTTAGGTTATTAAAGACATTTATTCCGGTGTGTCTCACAGCGCGTGAATAGAAGGGAAGACATATCTTGATGTCTCAAGGTTTATATATAACAAGCGTCCGTCTATATTTGGTTTTGAATTTCATTTTTAGGGAATCTACAAATTCATTAGAGGTCGACTTTGCCTTTTATCACTTTGAGGTCTATAAAATAAGAATCAGCTAGACACGAATTTCGATGTGATTCAACTTAGCTCTTTCCTTCCCTGAAATTGCTGGCCTTGTGCCAAAATTTGAGAGCATTATTAGGATATCTAAAAATGGGAGTTGTTTAGAGCTATATTCTATCGTGAGTAGAGAATTTTTTTTATTAATTCCCTTTTGAAATTAAATATATGACAAACGAAGCGGTCATTATGCAATGAATTCCATTAGCTTACACCGATTTCAGTGATATGATACAGTGCATTGAGAACTGAGGATTGTGTTGTGCATCAGCATATAGCTTCTTCAGATCTTCTGGAGTTTGTAATTCCTTTAATTTCGTTATGCTTTTCTACCATAGTATGAGACAATCATCGACATACATTTTCTCGTTATTTATATGCAATTGAAGAAAGATTTTCCGTGTTTTCTTGGTGATTTTTGGTATGTGTGTGTGTATGTGTGTGTGTATGTGTGTGTGTATGTGTGTGTGTATGTGTGTGTGTATGTGTGTGTGTATGTGTGTGTGTGTTTGTGTGTCTATATATGTGTGTGTGTGTGTGTGTGAATGTCGGCGTTTATCCCCCAACAGCGCTTGACAACCGATGTTGATGTGTTTACGTCCGCGTAATTAGCGGTTCGGCAAAAGAGACGGTAGAATAAGTATTAGGCTTACAAAGAATAATTCTTGGGGTCGAATATAAATTCGAGTAAGGGCGGTACTCCAGCATGACCACAGTCAAATGAGTGAAACAAGTAAAAGAATAAAAAGAATAAAAGAATTGTTTAAAGATTTATATTCACCTTTTATATTACAGTTTAAATTATGTTCCAACTACAAGTTTAATTCAAAATTAAGTTTGCATTTTTTTAAAAGGTGACCCTGTATTTGATTACAACATTTTCTTTTGAGTTCTTTGTGGTTTTATTGATATAAAATTATCGCAGCCTCTAGATACACCTTGATAATAATAATTCTATTGAAGAAATAAATGAGAATATTTTCATTTATTTGTAGTTGGAAAATATTATGAATATTAATATTATAAATAATATTTAAATGATGGAATTCATTTAAATTTTTATTTTGTTTGTTGTCAACTATGAGATTACCAAGTATAATCACATTTCAATAGTCTTCAGATAGAATTCAAACTTATCTCTAAATTACTTACAAAAGTATAAACAACGTGAATGATTTTTTTCACTGTGAAATAACGTGAGAAATACATTGAAATATTACTTCCTCTTTGTACCTTCTTTCAAAATACCTCCATTTTCGAATGTTCTACGAGATAGATTAATATCATATAATATACAGTTCAGTGGGTTGTAATTTGTGGTGAATATATATATATATATATATATCCCTTATAAGAATAAATAATTACATGTTCTTTCCTCTAAATATAATTTAATTTTCTAAAAGGATCGTAAATACTTGAAAAACAAGATTGTGTACATTACGCATAAGTCAATGTTGATATAATCTGTCTTTAACAAGGCCAAAAACCCAAAACACAAAGGAAACATCAAAAGAAAATATTCTATATTTTTCAAGAAATATTTCATTGTAGTCCAAATAAGCATACGCTTATTTACAACTGAGTGGTCCAGCACGAATTCAGATTTATTTTAATGACATGATCATGTAAATGTTAGCCTTGTATTTGTTGAAAACAAGGAGTCCTTTCATGGACAGTGGTGTCGTAGACGAAGTTGGGTTGAAGGATAGAAACAGATGTTAAGGTTTATCAGAGGAGTGATAAAAATATGTGAAACACTATATTGTGACCGACATACAAAATTAGTGCCTATCATATATGAGTCATATTCTATATTTTCACATTGCTATGATTTCGTGACATTAGCAACCATCCTGCGGTTACGTAAATTAATCATCTACACTGCTTAAACTTACATCTGAAGATAAATAAGTATACATACATCCACATGAATACATATACATACATAAACACACCGATACACATATTATGGCATGCTTCCGTTATACCTGATCCCCGCTCAGACTAAGAACTACAACAAAGTGAAAGACAGGGAAAACAATTCCGCGCTCGAACACTATCTCATGGAACATATTTCAACAAAGTTCATCGAAACAAATGGAAATTGTTTGCTATCTAAACTCGTCACTGATAGAAACTATATTTTCTTTAAACGTTTGTAAAGATTCCTCGATTCAATGATTTCCATTTAAATATTTCGGTCAAATTTCTTATTATGAAATGTTTTCTGTGTTATGATGTTTAAATTTGATTCTATTTTTTTACGGCTTCCAATAATATACTGGAAAATTGTGTCCGCTCTTTCTACATGTAAACATAAATATCAAATTACAACCAAAAGAAAGCAACTAACTACATCAGATATCTTTTTACGATTCATTAAAGAATAACGTTCGTATTTCTTTCCGAAAGGATATCGGTAAAGTATTTGTGAAAATTATTTACACAATTCCATATTATTTCCATGTGAATTACCCGAAAATATGGAAGTTTTACGCATCGAAATTAGATTTTACTTTCATATATTGTTGGCACCTTTCATATTTAAATGAAATATGTACGCGTGCATTTAAATGTTATGTATGTAAATAGGTGTACGTTATGTATTTATGTATATATTTATATATATTCATTATATATATATCACAAATATATGACACACACACGCACGCACGCACACACAAACACATATATATATAGATACATATATATTCAGAAGAATAAATAGGTGCGTTTATGAAATTCTGAAACATATTGGAGAAGATAATAGTTGTTTGTAAAGAATTGATTTCAAGGAAAATTTTGAAATATTTTAAAATATAATTTAATCACATAATGATATTGTCAATGAATGATAGATTTAATACTACATTTTATAGAAAAATTATTATTCATGTTTATAACTTATTTTATCTCAAACGCAAACACACGTACAACACATGTCTCTTTGTGAGTGCATATTTCTATGTATATATAGGTGTTTGTGTGTGTGTATAAATGTGTATATATATGTATGCGTGTATGTATGTATGTGACTATATATGTATACACATTTATTTGTCTCTCTCTCTCTCTCTCTCTCTCTCTCTATATATATATATATATATATATATATATATATATTTGAACGTATATATATATATATATATATATATATAT
>NC_068992.1:44874113-44877991 GCF_001194135.2 Octopus bimaculoides
GTGTGTGTGTGTGTGTGTGTGTGTGTGTGTGTGTGTGTGTGTGTGTGTGTGCGTGTGTTCATGTGTCTGTAAATAAAATTGTAATTTTAATGTGTTTGAATTTCTCATTCATTATAATGCTTTCGTATAATTATAAATTTATTTACCACACTTATAAAATCATTTAAGTGAAAGAATGTAGTGGAAGGTTAAAACCTATTTGTATTTTCATATTAGATTAAGAAGTTAAATATAACACGTAGAATAATAGCTGAACATGAAGGCACTGTACGGCAAAAACTGAAACAATAGTAATGCTGTTTAATATCAGTCTCCTTGTCGAAAACTTCATACACCAAGAATTCCAAACATCATCTTCCATTGGGTCAAGGGAAATCTTTAATGAACACCCTTCGTATGTATGTGCGCGCACGCTCGTGTGTGTGTGTTTTAAATAGTTCATTCAGATACGTTTGCGCATATTCTTGAGATGGATGGAGAACATTACAAATACACAAAAATACCCCTAATTAATTATGTTTCCTCACAAAAGCGCAATGCCTCTGGAAAAGGGATATAACCGAATATATTGGTTTCTTATTTTGGCCCTTTGCTAACCATTTCGGGAGTGAGGTTCTCTATTATATGGAATCCAGTACTTACTTATTTTATCATACCCGAAAGGATGAAACGCGAAGTCGACCTCGGTGGAATTTGAACTCAGAACGTGCAGATGGACGAAATGCTGCTAAGCAGTTTGACGGGTGGCCTAACGATTCTGCCACCTCGCCGCCTTCATATAACCAAATTGATCGACCTCACTATTAGATTGGTATTTCAATTTATCGTGATCAAAAGTAAGAAAAAATTTACTTCGGCATGATTTGAACCCAGAACGTAAATATCCGTAACTAAACACTGCACCATATTTTTTCAGACCATCTATAAACACTGCCAAACTATGCAGCTTTTAATTTATCAGGAAATTCCTAAATTCTGAGAATACTTGGCTGCCGTAATCCTAGTTGCTGTCATCCAATTTAGAAGAAAGCGAGTGAGAGAGAGAAAGAGAGACAGAGGTAGACAGATAGAAGCAGAGAGAGGAGGGGATAGAGTGACAGAAAGAGAAAAAGACAGACTGTCATGATTTTCATCGATGTCTTTTTTTAAGCGAGAACTATTGATCCACAAACGTTCTAGACCTCAAAGGAAAGGGGAAGAATTTTAAATTATTGGGAAATTTTGTGTACTTAAATCATGCATTGGCTCTTAAAATCAATTTACATTATTTCATTTCATTTTGTGTAAAATTTTAAAATGCCGTGTCTCATGTAAATAAAATCATCCCCATTAGCCCCTTGATAATGAAGCATGATTACCGAAATGTGCTTTCTGGAATTATTGCATCTATCTAAGTGTCTTAAGAGATGCAACAGAAATCCTCACGACAAGCATATCCAAAGCCTTCTCTTATGTAAATACAAAAATAATTATTGCTTCCGATTACCCCAATTTCCAAAAGAAATATTCAAAAGAGAGTAAATTTACCCTCTTTATATTTCTATTAATTCCACTGCAATTCTTTGTCAAAATTCACTATTCGTCAACTAGATCTACAACAGCAATAGACACCAACGTAAACTATTTCTAACCGTACTCTAAAGACATAAACTTGAATGTCAGCAATGCTTAGAAATAGCAGGACTTAATATCATTCCTACCTTGTATAAAGAGATGTTTATATACATATACAACTAGTATCCATATTTAATAATTGTACAAGAAAATGCTACTTTCCAAACAACATCATATACAACAATGGCCTCTTTGTTCTGGCTGATTTACGGAAAGTATACTATAAAACCTAAGTTTGATAATGATGTATCGTATAAGGTGGTTGTAACGAAAGACATAATGACCTGTGTGTCTAAGGCCATAATTAATATAATAGTTGTCATAACTTCTTTTTTTCTGACACTTTTCCGCAATGCATTATCAGTAACAATATTGTATTATATGTTGCGTTTCAATATATCTTCAATGATATATATAATGTTTCATAATGATATATATTCATTTAGATGATAAATGTATGTTTGTTAAAAATGTCCTGTTCCCCTTCCCTTATAAATCTCCGCATCATTTGAAGAAAAGATGTCTTCTAAAAGATGTGCAACAAGCCCGGACGACTTTTGTTACATTTATAGTGCATTTATGTCTAAGAAACATCAGAGGACATTACCAAATTTGTGAAAAATTCTTACTGTACCAATTTGGTGTGAAATAACGAAACCAAGATAAGAAGTGGGATCCTCATAAGATCTTTTCAATTTGTCTTCTTATTACCGCCAAACTTTTTCTTCCTCAATTTGAACCTATACCCCAAGCTAATTTGATACTCTTAATCAGTGACGCTTTATATAGACCATTGTATAAACAAGATACATCTGATTTGCATTTATGAAAAACTTTGCAATAGAAGCAATAACATTCATATGTTGTATATTCTATATGACAATATTAGTATTGTAGACTATCGCGACTATAAAATTCTGTACTGTGTCCAAATTGTGGTTTCGGTAACTTTAAAGAAGGAGGTATTTCAAAGCTAACAGTGGTTACATAAAGAGAAATGAACATAGATAAACCTATGATGAGTATTTCTTGTTGAAATTGATACAATAAGTTATTAATGAGATAACTGTATAAAATCTATTAGATTTAAGTCAAATTTGATTCATATTAAGAACAGATAAAATAGTGAGTTGCGAGTTCTTCACAGAATAACTGCAGGTGTAAATTATTTTAGAAATTAAAATCACTAAGATTTTCAAGATAAGCGAAAACATTTCTAGATAAACGCTTAATGAAATTATCAAAATAGTGAGAAAATTGTAGAAATGTATTCTGTGTTATGCTGGTGTAGTCATCTAGTTTCTAAGTTCAAGTGTGATTTTAGTTATTTTGGTATATATGTAGTGAACAGTGAAGTTAGTCATAATTTGCAGGTTATTTGACTGACAAAACTGATGAAAATGTTTGAGAGGAGACTCATAATTAGAAATTCGTTACCGAGTAATGACGACTAAAACTAATGATTATTTATAATTCTTTCTACTATAGGTAAAACGCTTAGAATTTTGGGGTTAGGGACCAGTCGAATGCATCAGCCGCAGGGTTTGGAAGGTACGCATTTCATCAATATCTCAGCGGTAAAGCCAGAAAAAATTCTGCTAAGCATTTTGTCCGGAGATGTAATGATTCTACCAGCTGGCCACCTGTAATGACTATTAGTAATTAGAACCAGCACACCAAATGTAACGATTATTAATAACGATTAATTATTATATTTAGTATTCATAATGATTCTTAGGATTCTCATGAAATGTTCTTTGCAAGTAGTTCATATCCATATGGGATTACACATATGCCAGAAGTGTTTATTCAAACCATAAAAATTCTGGATCGCAATGGAAAATGATGCAAGAAATAATTTAATTCTACACTGATCATGTGTCACGAAAAATTCCCTCTTATTCCAATGTTAAATTCAGCTTTGGTCAATAGTTCTTATATTTCGCTAGCTAAAACGTGTAGCATATTGATAAAAGTGTAGCACTCATGATCATCCGATCGAAGTTTCTATTCACAGATATCGGTGAGTTGTGTTCTTGGGCAAGGCACTTCATTTCACGTTCCTCCAGTCCAGTAAGCTGTGGTATAGGCAACTTTCTAACAATAGCTGAGAAGTTACCCATAGAACAAATATGGGTAAGAGCAACATAGTAGAGCAACTCAATGACTATTTTTAAACAGTGGGGGGTGAAAGTTCTTCCATAAACAATAACTGAATATATAAAGCGAACTCTCAATATATATATATATATATAAATATATAT
>NC_068992.1:44878903-44881365 GCF_001194135.2 Octopus bimaculoides
TATATATATATATATATATGTGTGTGTGTATGTGTACGTGTGTGTATCTATGTAGGTATGCATATGTGTATATCAATACAAGTTTACCAAAGTTTTCCAGTTCTACAATCAATCAGGTCCTATACATTTACGTGTATAGACACTACATGAAGTGTATGTATGTTGAAATCTAACAAACAAATGAATGAATAAATAAATAAAACCTTCTGCTTCCGTTAAATTGTGAATGGTTTTAAGAGCAGATACTAATCATTCCTCTCTTGTATCATATGTCAACTTCTAAGATGATATAAAATACCTATATTTCGTGAAAATATAGATTTGTATTGAGATAATGTAATAATGCACCCTTTTTATTCCAAAGTGTGTGATTCCGTGGCTCACTTGTCGTTGGCTGTGGTAACAGAAGTGTTGAATAAAGAAGGAAGAATGTGAAAATTGCACAAACATTAATTCAGTACAAATATTGTAAAATGTATTAACCACTACTAAAAACACGACTTAGTTCCCAAGCTAGTCATCTAAAATGAAAATGTACTGGTAAAATACTGCACGAATATTTAATAAATCAATTCAGGTAGAGAGGAATATTCACTTTAGTTCAGAATGCATAACAAAATTGTATCTATGCATATACGTACTTAGATGCTTTTATTTGTATATATGTGTATACATCTGTATACATACACGTGAAGGATTTGTTTATATCTTACGAAAAGGGATTTGACAACGTAGGCATAGTTTTGCATGAAAGTAATGTATAAGTACCTACAGGAAACAGTCTTTTGATGAGAACAATAATGCACTCTTTTTGTGTTTTGCTTAGCGTGCACACAATGATATGTATACTAAATAATGAGCCAGTTATTGTCTGGAATCAGTAATAAAGCTCCTTCGCAACATCGTGATACAAACAATTTCATTAAAAGATATTTCTTCATTTGTATCATGTGAAGTACCGTTGAAATTCAAATAATATGCATTGACTCACATGCACTCCATAATAAGATTATTGTGAACATACACACACATACACAAACACACTAACATGTTGTTATTATATAAATTAAATAGATAATATACAATCTTCTATAATTTTATGTCCACACATTCAACTAGATTTAAAGTTACGTGTCAATATTTTCAGATACGAATTCAAGATGTAGACCACACGTTGTTCAAAAATTGGAATTTGTCTTTTCATGAGTTAGAAAAATTAATGTTATTGATTTAATGAATCCTGATCCAGAACTGTATAGAGGTAATTTAGTCCAATAAACTGTAAAGAGGTAGTTTAGTGAGAGGTTAAATTGTATTAGTGCCTGACTGACGAGTGAAACATCAAGGCATATTGAATAAATATTCTGGTAGATAAATTTTTTATATGTTCGCCGCCCGCTAACATTTTTGCCAGGATATATATATATATATAAGCAGTATAGCTTTACTATAGTGTCGGATATTATCGACTGCTGTTTCCGATAAATATTGGTGCTTTGTGATACCACTCTCTTATTTATACTTTAACCTGATGGTGCTTTCTTTTATTGGGAAGAAATACTACTGTATTGCACTATTTAATATTTTTGTCTTCGCAAAGTTTTTCACTGTTCTAGTTTTTCACTGTTAACGGCTACGCATTTCAGACGAGTATATACTGGTATTGATGTAGCGATATTTGTGATTGTGTCAAGGAAAATCTGTCCGATGGGAACTAATCAAACTTAATTTGGAAACTTCGAGACCTAGTTCCTAGGTTATCCATATCTGGGTTGTACATTTATTTATTGTTCTTCCTACAGATAAGATGAAATTTTTATGTTCGCCGCCCGCTAACATTTTGCCAGTATATATATACAGGGAAGCTTTACTATAGCGTCGTATATTATCGACTGTTATTTCCAGTAAATATTGGTGCATTGTTGTACCACTATCTTATATATATATGTGTGTGTGTGTGTATTCAACTATATATGGGTGTGTATGTTTGTGTGTATGTGTTTCTTTGTGCATTTGTATCTTACCGTAAAAGATTGTGCAGTACCGTCCATATTGAAAAAAAGTCATAATTATATTTCATTATTTTATGGTAAAATGGTTATACTGCTAATGCCTATATTATTTCCCTCGTTGTCTTGTCTTGTTTAGTTTTAGTTTTGATCTGAATACAGGTTATTCTCATTACAACTTCTAATAAAAATATTTTTATGACTAAGAATTAAATGTATATGGATAAAAAAAATTAGGATTAATTTCGTGTTCCCATCGATTCAATATAATTAATCGCCTCTTGCGAGTGACTGATCTCTCATTCAATTTTATCAGGCTCTTTAATGTATCTTCCTTTATCAATTATTGTAGCACTGAACTAAATTGTTTCCTTTCATATTCTCAGCTTTACTTGATTACGCAGAAATACACACACACGTACACGTACACGCAAACGCATATACGTATATATA
>NC_068992.1:44881562-44886802 GCF_001194135.2 Octopus bimaculoides
TATATATATATTTATATATATATATATATGTGTGTGTGTGTGTGTGTGTGTAAATATATATTATGTACATAGACATATATATACATACATGCGTGTATATATATGCTCGTATGTATATATAATCAGAATAAGGAGATGAAGGAAGACTAACACATCGTTAATAACCAGTTACAATTGATTCTGAACCATCTCTACTTTAACACACCAGTTCACACAACAGTTCAAATTTAATATTAAGTCTATGTTGAGGAAAGGACAATTTTTCAGAAAAAGCAAATGATAATCACTACAGATGACAGCTCTAAAAACAGATGACAGCTCTATTTTTGTTTTTAAAAAATGATCAAAAAGGATAGTAGGGCCAAGTTTTTTTTTGAGAAAGCTCTCTTAAAGGATCTTTAGAAAAATAACGGCTCAGTTTCGGCAACATTGTTGTAGTAGTAACTGCTTCGCTATCTTTGAAAGAACTGATTAAATCTCCATTATAAATTGAAATATTCTAAACAAGTAATTTACAGAAAGATAAACATTTGCTTTACGTTTAGTTTTAATTTATTTAATTCCCCGTCATGGAAACTGTAGTGTGTTCCCTTCCATATCCTTCGATGTCCAATTTAGTAATGTGATTAATCGACACATCACTAATTACGTACCACACATGGTATGTTGTTACAACTGAAATACTTCCATCTCCGCAACTTGAAGCACTCTTCCGTTTCATGAATTTCGATAGTTTCAGATTAACGTTAATTAAACTGAAAACTCCTGCAGTCGCGTGTGTACAGCTTGCCTGATTAGTCATCTAGAACACCGCTTCATGCTAACAGTGACATCAACATAGCCACCGTCAACACAGTCATCATGTTAACCATAACGATCGTTATAATCGTAGTTGCTATCGTTATTGTTGTTTTCGTCGTCGTCCAGTCGTCATCAGCATCATCATCATCATTACCCTTCTTATCCTCAAACTCACCACCCCCATAGTCGTCATTATCATTATCTCCATCGTTGATGTCTTGCAACACCCACGAAACCATCAGTACTACTACCCCCATTACTACCATCATAACCATCGTCATAATCGTCATCATGATAACCATGGTCGTCGTATGAAAAAGAAGCAGATTAATTCGTTGCAGAGAAGAATTGAAATATTAATGTCATCCATAATTGATTAGGTACTATTCTCCGTTAACGACTCCATCAGCAGAACAAATAATCTTTATGGCGTGGATTTCCTAGGAGTCAGGACACAGACATAAATAGGTATAAATCAACAATAGAATTTCTTATGAGACCATTGATTCTCTAAGTAATGGCCACCAAAGCTCCACTAGACCACACACTACACACTTAAAGCGAAAGACAAATTGGATAATGCAATCCTTGATATATTTTGCGTGAAACAAATATTAGATGTTAATGCCGGAATCTCCTCGCTCACAGATCTGTTCCACCAAGTTTGATCTAGGAATAAAACATTTTCCAGGATCATTGTATATGTAGTAGCAATGTCTGATGACTAACTGATTTCATACCCTTCGAACTCTATATTTTTAGCTCACAAAGTCTATTAATAAATATTTCACTGACGCAAAATATTACAGCTGGTGCAGCTGTGCGTTTGTATATATATATTAGAAATGTTATACAGATAGTTGTTTTAATCTCATGCTGTTACAAGTTTGCTTAATCCAAGCCTGACCAGCTTTCGCACAAATCACAGAATGTTTTGTTTGTTGATTTCTATATTGAAAAGCTGATCGCGAGTTAGTTCAGAATGCCCGTGTATGTTCGTTAGTAACAATGTCATATCGAGTCAAAACAGTGCCGTCTGACCAACTTGTGACATCATTCTGAGCAAGTTCTGTTTTTATCACAAAGACTCATGAGAAGTTTCAATGGGTCATAATGTCACAGTTAAAAGACTGTTTACGTTTGTATATACATTAACAATGTTATTGTAATTTTATATATTATGGAATCAGATGAACAACCAGAGTAAAACCAAGTTTTCAACTATAGAGTCGGATGCATTGTGCTTGTTAAAGGTAAAAAGCACATGTATCTTAACTAAATCACCGAAAAATGTCTCATGATGCGTCCTTTATTAAAGATATGTTGAATCAACTTAAAATACTTATAACTATGGCGAGCGAATATGTAATGTTTTTGTTACAAAGGTAATTTAACAGAGGTATTATAGATATAGACTGCGTTAACTCACAGGCCCGAGACAGGTATTTCATACAGTAAATATATAAAAGTATTGATTACAGATAAAATATAGTTTATATAAAATACGCATATGAAAACAGGGAGCAAACCTAAACGTATACATACAGTTCAATCATAGTAGGCTTTATTCACTTGTTAAAGGCATTTTGGATCGATGTTAAACCTCTGCTGCCTTCTTTTTGTTTTAGGTAGAGGTGGTCTACATATGTGTGTGTATGTATGTTTGTATGTATGCATGCTTAGAATGTTATTTAAAACAGTTTGATCCGGCTTAAAATATTTGATGCGGCTTAAAATTTGGCAGGCCTCTTTACAGAAACCTAGCTCGTTCAGGCTTAATTAACATCTATATATTGCTTCGTTTCTGTTACCGTGATCTGTAATTTACTTAGGAACGAATATCACGTTTGAACATATTTTTGCTATTGTTATTGCTATTATAATTCATTCATGAAATATCTCTAGATTAATCGATTAATCAGCAACTACTTTTACAAAGCTAATTACGCTTGCGAGTGCAATAATTAGCTTTGTTTATATTATCTGTACATATGAATAGATTCACGGCTGCTGATTTTATAATCTTAAATTAATCCAGTGTATTATCATATATATTTATTATACATTTCTATGATTTCTGTACGTAATTACACAGACATATGTGGACAATAAAGCGCCAGATAAAATAATATCTATATTTGCGATGGAGTGGAAAGCACCTAATACATTATTTTTGTAGAGAGCGGTTGATAAAAGAGCGCAATATAGAAGACCTTTATGTTAGTAAGTATTTTATGAGTTCGATTCCTACCGATGTCAAGTGCAGAATCGAACAAATATATTCAATTCTGTTATATGCAGCACTCATATCTGTATAGACACCACATCCAGACTCTTACACACAAACTGCCTAAGTATTAAATAACAATGTGGTTTCACCAAATGACACGAGAATACACCCCGATGTATACGTACGTACCACACATATTTACATAGCTTCATTTTGGATTCGCAATTATGAAATATGCAGAAAGAGAAATAGGAATAAAAATATTTAGAGAGAGAATTTGAAATCTTATACAAGTACCAGAATGATATTTACATCTTTACTTGGAATAAATAGCATGAGACAATGGATGGCAATCAATAAGTGTCCTATGATGTATAAAAATAAAGCTAAGTAATCTATGTGTGTGTGTGTGTGTGTGTGTGTGTGTGTGTGTGTGTGTGTGTGTGTGTGTGTGTGTGTGTGTGTGTGTGTGTTTGTGTGTGTGTGTGTGTGTTTATACGACGGACTTCTTTCAGTTTCCGTCTACCAAATCCACTTAAGACTTTGGTCTGACCGAGGCTATAGTAGAAGACAATTGCCCAAGATTCCACGCAGTTTATCTTCACATTTTACAAGATCATCAGCCATAGAGGAAATATTCAACCAACATGCACCATACTACGAAAGAGCTTTCGCAACAAGCATCTTACCTTGCAAAATAAATCAAGTTAAAAGTGCTATTACAGATAGTAATTGTTATTCCAACTCACGTAAGACTAATCGATCTTCTCAAAACAGAGAATCGGCCAAAATCGATTCTATGAGAACTTTGAAATACTGTAAATAAATCGCTGTCGCCATCACGAACACTCATATTTCTATATGTAACTTTTTCGGTTGTGATGACTGCTGCACACATTTAACTTTAAAATATTTTGAAACTATAGTTCAAAGAAAATGAAAGACGATACGACTGGCTTCATGTTGAAATTATTTGATGGTGCTATACACTTGGAGTCGTGCGATGTTACAATACCTTCATAGATGCAGCTGCTATTAATGTCAAAGTACAGTGAGGAAAAAGTGCTGTACACGTGCTACTGAAATTATTTAACTGATATTGAAGTGATATCGCAAGGGGATGATTTTCGACAGAAATGCCTAATATGTATATTCAAAAGGAGTATGGAAGATTTGATTTAGATACCAAATTATATTTTTATATAGTGAACGTTGTTACCATTGATAAAACCACCGAGGTAGCAGAAAACTATAGGCCACTCGCTTGGCTAAACAATATGTACAAGATTTACACAAGCCGTATCAACTAATTCCTTCAGGATCATTGTGAGTCCAACATTGGGTCTGTTATTGAATACCTACATAAAGTAATATTGGTGAAACACTTCCATCAAGACTTCTGACTAAATGCAAATATAAGAGACTAAATAGAGTTCTGTAGGATAGGCACTAAAATGTTTGTCCCATCATAGACATCAGCTGCCATGAACAGTTTCGAAAATCAAGGAGTGAGAGGTTGACTACGAACAACCTCTTCAAAGCGTTCTACCTCTAGAGCCAGATAATAAATTCACATCCATGCCTATGATAACTGGTGTTCTTCATTTTCGTAGTAGATGCCATTTTCGTGTAAATAAGTCTAAATGTACTTTACCAGAGCATTTTAAATTAATACTACTTCATGGTTTTTGCATACTGAATGTATCGACTAGTCACATTACTATTCATTATTTCTTTTTATTTCTTATTTCATTGTTAAGTTATTAATTTATTAATTCATAATTAGCTTTTATTTATTCACATATTAATTGAGCAAATATTGGTATCTCAAATCTTCCAAACTTAGCATATGTAAAACAATACTGATTTATTATTCTGATTAATGAAAACTATGAATAAACATATACTGTATCTGTACACATATAGCAACTTTATTTTATATACTTTTGACCTAGGTGCCTTATGTTAATCTTTCCCTGCTCCATTATAAATTGGTCTGCTAGTAGAGAAAGCCCCCCCCCCACAACCTATAGTAGTTTGTCACTAACGCCAAAAGAATCTTTATAACCATATAATCCATGTATATTGTTTACCCCTTTCCTTTCCTTATATAACATATATACCTATATATATACACACATACATACACACACACACATACACATATATATATGTATATGTGTGGGTGCGTGTGTGTGAGTGTGAGTGT
>NC_068992.1:44886812-44890547 GCF_001194135.2 Octopus bimaculoides
GGCCCCTTTCAGTTGCTGTCTACCAAGTCTACACATAGGGACTTGGTCGGCCCGAGGCCATAGCAGAAAACACTTGCCCAAGATGCTTCGTAGTGAAACTGAACTCGGGAACGATGTGGCTGTGAAGCAAGCTTCGTACCACACAGCTACGCGTGCACATGCACATATATATGTATATGTGTGGGTGCGTGTGTGTGAGTGTGAGTGTTCGTTCTTGTGTTTGTCCCCAATCACCGCTTGACAACTGGTCTTTGTATATTTACGTCCCCGTAACTCGGCTGTTCGACACAAGAGACGGATAGAATATGTACTAGGTTTTCTTGGAAACATAAGACCTTGGGTCGACTTCTAACACTAAAACCTTTTGCCCTATTTCAATGACTGAAATAAGTAAAAGATAAAAGATATACTTTACTAATTTAATTCTTATTGCACTATTTAGATATTTAAATTAAATTTCGTGTAATGTATCCCATGTTTCTAACGTACATAACAAATGATTTTGAAATAGTGACGATTTGGTGGAATTCATAAATATCTGGAATAAATATTACAATACTGAAAATGATATTTACTTAGCGCTAAGATTATGCTGGATCATCATTTTTAAATATTTTCATTAACTGAGATATTCATTGCTAGCACGGAATAAAGTTGTGATATTTTCACTTAGACATTGATGATATTCATCATAAGCGCCAATGGATTCTCTTGTTCATCTATTATTTTCTCCTTGTTTGTGTTTCTCAATAGATCATTCACGCACAAGAGGGCTAATAATATTGCATCATGTCAATCGCTTTCATTACTATATTTTGAAGATTGCTTAAGTTCCATCTTCATCGTCTATTTTGTCCAATCAAGGGTTCATATTCGTGCTTGTTATATATGGGCATATGTTCTATACATTTATATTTTAATTATACCAAGTGAAAGAGCCTCTCAACCAATTGTTGAATAAATTCAATTATTTCAAACTTTTCAAGTCACAATATAGCTTATGTGAGTCTTTACTGTATTTCAATTTTAAAATATCTTCACTAAATAGATTTGTAATTCTTTATCTTAATATGAATCTTTTTTTTACGTGGAACCTAATTTAATATAAATACAATATGTTTTGCCAAGTTTAATTAAGAGGTATTAACGACTTTCGAAAACAAGAATCCTTTCAAATATACTGATAGAGTCTAAAACAGAGATTATTGATAACTTTTTTAAAAAAGTATTCCATATAGAGAATGTTTTAAAAAATATTTTCAATTATAAAAGTGTTCCATAAGAAACCACTACAACTATGAGGAATGCAAGAGAATTACTGTAATAAGCAAATTATTGTTATTGGTTTTTGTCTCCATCAGTTGATTAACGATACCTTACTTGATTCATTTACAGTTACTGTAGAAATCAAAATTTAATAAACAAACTTGCCGAAAATTTAAAATACCTTTCATTTTCCAGATGTAAGAAAGTAGTCGTCTGAAGATTACGCGAAAGATTTCTATTTTACTGGCATAGCTTCTAATCTATGATCTGTTGTCTTAAGTCATTCAGAAAAATAATGGAATGATACTATACTAGTTTTGTGATCTATACTTTCGAAGAACTCATGCAAACGAATGGAAATTGAAGGCAAATTGAATATCAATATAGTTTTGTTGAGAATTTTAATGATTTGTCAATCAAACATTAGGAAATTAGTTGTGAGATTTGGTGACATTTTCCAAAACGCGTAGACTAAACTCCAGATATCACTGATGCATTTTAGTATATGTAAACAAAAGTGGTTATAGAGAAGAAAACTTAAGCAGTCACATACTGCCACAAAGTATCAGTAATTTGAATTCAGTTTTGTCATAATTTCAAATATATATTCCTTCTAATTTCAATGCAAATATCTCTTCAATATCTTGGGGGAATTGTTTAATTTATTAATTAAAAATGAAGCTTTTTTCTAATGACACAAGATGAATAATTAATGAAACTAAAACGGACTAACATTACTGACCAACAAGCCTAGTGAAGGTACTGGCAATACATAAACATGTTTAAGATATTTCGTTTTTGTCAGTACTCTTCTTAATTGAAGTAAACTGCATATCAACAAGGAAATTATTGAAACTATAAGCGCTATGTATTTTCAGATTTTAAAATTTACATGAAGTATTTATTACAATAACACGTGATTAGAAACACAAAATGCCCTCTGGTTAGTGAAAATTGATTCGGAATACAACTAAGCTGGTCTATAATTATAATTTAAAAAATACGCGTATAATGTTTAAATGATTTTCTTCAAAACATTTCCTGATATTATAAATAATCTTCCGCATAATTATTAAGTTATACATACTGCCATCAACCACGATTTGTTTGTTTTGATTAAAACGCAACACTAAATAAACATTTACTCATTACTCACAGTAAATATCCTCAAGTGAATGTTATATATTAAATGTATAAATGATGCTGTAAGCAATAAATGGTAATGAAACAAAACAAAATCAAAGGTGGACAGACAGGTACATCGTCATAGTTTAAATGCATTGCAGCCTTCAGTTTGAAATTTACCGCAATTTATATTATTATTTATCATTCAGAGGTCGATAAAATAGGATGCGATATCGATCAATCTAATCGATTGAACCATAGCTACGGATTTTTACGGGTACTGATAAAAGTACTTTTGCTGAGAACTAATGAAATGAAGCCTAGTGTCGTTTGAATTGATGTAAATAATAATAATAAATATAATTTGAATTGATGTAAATAATAATAATAAATATAAATGCCCTGATGCAGTACCAGGCAGTGGCTCTCATGGCTTCTCATCTTAACTGGTTGGAAGTGTTATGTACATTGTTTAGTTTTGGTATAAAAGATGGGCTACAACAAATATTCTGCTCAATACTACAGATTTGCTTGTCACTTGTTTAACCATAACCAGTTGAGCACGTCTCTTGTTGGCTGACGATATGTGCATCGCGGATCACGAACAGAAGTAGTGGGGAAACATAATAGCCATGTGCTGAGAGGAATTCTTTAGGCTTTGATAGATTCTCCTCTGGAAACAGGTATTCTGTTCCTCTTCCTTAAACAAAACTTTTTCATTGACCTTTTGTGTAATATAAAAAAATTCAATACCTCGTTACACTTTATTAAGTTTCACTACAAGTATGATATTATGAACGAGTAATTGCTAGTGCTGTAATCTGTAAGTCACGCTACTCTTTATGTGTACTCAAGACAGTTGAATTAGAGGAAACATGTGAGATATCAGTGGAATTAAATAATGGTCCTAGTTCGGAGTTCAAATTTTTATATGATCCACAAACAAAGATGCGAAACGAGGGATAGGCAAGTCACGAAACTTGTACTGAAACGAATTACAATATTCCTTTTCGAATGCCCATCTCTAAATCAAAAGAATATTTTCCATTTCCTCATGGTTTAAACCCTAAGTACTGCTAAAATGAATTAGCAGATTGGTTTGACTAAACGCTTTCTTCTGATGTGAGCCGACACTTCAGATGATGACCTCCATTATTTACGAAGATGACAAAGGTGGAAACAGGTGGGATTTTATGCGCATGCATTGATACACTGCACCTACGTCTGATGTGGGGACGGATTACATAGTCATCTCTACATATTTACAATAATTTATTATTTTATAGAACAGGGAATGAGGAAAGACTTGCAAAACTAAATACTGAAGTCTATTGAAATAAACAC
>NC_068992.1:44891274-44893936 GCF_001194135.2 Octopus bimaculoides
ACACACACACACACACACACACACACACACACACACACACACACACACACACACACACATATATATATATAGTTTATATGCATTATGTTGAGGTTTGTGGTTTGTTGAGAGATATTAGAGATATAGTAGCTTACATAAAAATAAAACATATAAACCAAAATCAAATAAAAGTATAACCAGAAAAAATTATGGCTATAGACACAAGAGGACAAAAAACAAAGTGATACATGCATAGGTACGCATGTCCATTTTTATCGAGTGATACATATATAAATAACATGCAGAAAGTTAGATATAGCTATAATTATGCATACATATATACGAACATACATACACACAGAGACATACACATACACACGCATACACACACATGAACGCACACACACACATGTATGCACACACACACACACACATGTATGCACACACACACAGACATGCATAAGGTGGGTCCGTTGTTCATAATTCAGAGAAATTCATACTTTAAAATAATTACTGAACAGTGGTATTTAATGTAGTCATTGGTTATAGCTGGTCAGAAGGTTACCATTTTTTTTTCACGTCTATTATTTCTCTTAGCAATATAGGCGAAACAGGATACAAAGGTAAGGATACAGTCTTGATGTGGATGGTTGTGAAAAGAAAATCTGAAATTCTTTTGTCCTCATTAAGGTTGGTATACTCTTTCGATGTTATTATAGAACGTATGTCTTAAAAGTCTTTATTTACAAAATTGGGGAGCACTAAGCAGGCATGTGTACAAATGCAATGTTATTACTAGTTCAAATATGCCAGTCGCATAGTCGAACTCGTAAACAAGCTGTTCACTTAATTTTGTTACGGAAAACTTTTCTCGCTGTAGACAAATGGTGTAAATGCACCTAAATTAGCTCATAGCGCCACCTATCCAGACAGTGAGTGAATGGCTTATTTATGAGTTCGCACGGGCCACTGGCATATTCAAACTGGTAATAACATTGCATTTATACATATCACAGCATAGTGCTCCCGACCCGTAATTTATTTATTGCAAACAGTCGAGTAGCGATACCAGCTGACGTACGATGACTGGAATAACAAAAGAGAGATTGTCTTTCATATCATCTTGCAGCACTACCATCCAGTTTCTGTGACGAAGGAGGAGATAACCACTCCAAAATGCTTACTTCTCACAGACTGGGTGGGTGGCGCTTCGAGCTGATTTAGGTTTATTTGCACCATTTGTCGACAGCGAGAAATTTTCTCCATGACAAAACACAGTGAATGGCTTGTTTAAGAGTTCGAAAGTGCCGCAGGCATATTCAAACTGGTAATAACATTGCATTTACTCATTGTTTCTATAATATAATTGAAGATATTCATTCAGGTTACCTCTTTATTTTACAAGGAATATGACAATTAAGTTTTCTACAACTTGATTTAATTACGAGATCCTGTTTGCAGTAGGAAAACTGGCATTGAACGGCGAATATGTAAACAGGTCGAAACGGAGGTATTTTACTGAAATATGAAGTGAACATAAATACGGAAAATATGTAAACACATCCGTACATTAAAAGTAGAATCAAACGAAGTATTATTTCAGGTTATTATTTGGGAGCCAACTGTTTTTAAATAGATCCATCGCTCAGATGACAACATTTGTCACAAGCAACATAAGCCCTACCTCATCAATTATATTCTCCTATATTTACTGCTTCTCTCTTTAATTAATCAAAACTGACATTCAATTTAGAATGTGCAGAATTTAAGTCACATAAAAGTATATTTAAAAAAGAAATTACACACACATATGGCATACACAAATACATATATCACATACATACGTACATACAAATAGATAGATAGATAGATAGATAGATCAATCAGCAATAAAGATACGTTTTTTAAATACTGATTCTCTCTCATGCAAGCACTCAGATTTGTATCTTGTCAGTCTGCTTGTTGTATTATTTAGTTCGTTCTCAATATTTGACAGAATAATAGACTTAACAACATTTTAAAATATTCTCCATCCATTTTCTTTCTTTCCTTTTCAATATTGTATTTAAAAGCTATTTTACCTGTTTTAGAAGTTCATTTACTAACTCTACGGCATATACGGAAATTTCTTTTTAGATATAGTCATCAGTAAATTGAAAAAAATAATTCCCGCAACGACACGATTTCCTCTCATTTAATATGGAAGAGACGATACCAATGCATGGGGAACAATGTAAACAAAACCAGGGTTTGTTTTGTTATTATATACAGATTTACTGTAGAAATATCTGACATTCAATAATGGAACACGAGAAAAGATAGTTTGCTAACAGTTGACTCTACAAGTCCCAGATTTTTTCGCTTTATTTAAATCAAAAGGGTCATTCTATATATATCTCTTGAACAGGTGAGACATTTATCATGCCCCAGCCCAGTTTCAAATTTGGTAGAAGGAAAACATAATCATAAATATATAGGGATTAGCAGTATCCTGCTTCTCCAACATACTGAGAATTCAGAAATAGCAGCCAAAGAACTACTGATTCCAAAACTACAAATTTTTCTCTAAATTGATAGCGATATTTATGGTACACACAGAACAAAAAACAGAAGAGAAGAGTAAAAAGAGTAGTTTTGGAATCAGTAGTTCTTTGGCTGCTATTTCTGAATTCTCAGTATGTTG
>NC_068992.1:44894268-44897063 GCF_001194135.2 Octopus bimaculoides
TATATATATATATATATATATTGATAGGAAGGACAACAAAAGGAAGAAAGAGACCTCGGTATTATGTAAATAGAGGAATTTATCTGTAAAAATGTGTGACACTTATTCGGTAGCCATGATAAAACTCCGGGTTTCGGATGCCGGGGTGGGAGCCCACGCCAGCATCTTTTCAGTTATCCGGCCGTTGAAAATTCTTGTGAAAAAATGACCGTTAAACAAAGGGCAATTACTGTTTGGTTGACCGTCATTAAGACAAAAGAGCTATAGATCGCTAAGTACGGGGATTTCGTCACGGTATAATTATGTGTTGGATGTTCTCACAACTTATTGTCCTTCCCGGGTTTCTAAATAAATTCAGGTACTAAGTTCAACATAATCGCCTGTTTTCTACCACAAATATGCGACCCTGTGCTTAACTTGCTATTCGTTTTTATACATACACTAATTTCACAGTTTAAATTTGAATAACTTATATGGATATATTTTCGTTCTCCCACTTCTTTCTATTCTGAAGAATAATTAATAAAAATAATAGCCATACGCTAGGCGTTTGTCCATAAATTATTATTGTACGAGTGTCGAGATTTACACATTCTATGATTTAATAGTTTCTGTCACGTGAAGAAACATATGCTCTAAACGATTTGCTGTACTAGAATATTTCACAAAGTATTGTAAACAATTATTTAAATTACACATAGGAATATACATAGATTATTTATGAAGACATATTAGTAGCCATTGTTAGACTGAAGTATTCCGTGATGTTCGGTGTAATGATAGTAACTATTTTGTAGCTACCTGTAAATTACGCTGTAGGAAATGAATCTAAGATAAACCGTGCACTGCTTGATAAAAACATTTAAGCGCTTCATCAGCTAAAATGGAAAAACAGCTATAGGAAATCATAATTTAGTGATTAACTATCAAGTGTTATTGAAAATTATTTCAAATCTGCATTCAGTGATCTCTTAGAACACCCCCTATAGCCCTCACTTTTAATGTTTACTACTAGATTTGGTATTAAACCTGAATTATACAAAGAAGCATACAAATATACATAGAAGCACACACACGCACACACACGCACGCACACACACGCACACACACACACACACACACACACACACACACACACACACACACACACACACACACACACACACATATATATATATGATGGTTGGTATCTCGATTTCGAGTAGAGCCATTGCTTGACTTCTTTATGCCCTACAATATCATCGACGAGCTGCACGAATATGGGTTTTTGAGGCCTGCCAAGGACTTGCATGCTTTTTGACAATTAGTGCAAGAAAACTTGGTGATTATATAGTTTACAGCTTTACTATGCCTCTTCATGCCATTTTTCGATCTACGTACTTTATGACAGAGTATGCATTCGAAATCTTCTGTCCATCTATAAGCAATGTACGGTTGTGCAATGTGTGATTTCATATGGCTCTTTAGCCCAGCCTTAATTTTTCCCCATTCATCACACATAAGATCAGCACGTTCAATATTGCTTGTTAGAACATCATTTCTTTCACTTTTTCTCATCTTTCTTTGGATCTTTGCATGCTCCATACGTTTCTTTTATATGCAAAATTTGTATACAAATATAAAATAACAATAAAAATTTAAAAAATAAAAATATAAAAATATAAGGCATATAAAACATACAAAAGTATATAAAAAAAACCCATATAGAGTCATAAAAACTCATATATATATGCATATGCATGTATACATTACCATATACAGATATACATGGATACAAAGACACAAACAGATGAGTACATATATGTGTGCTCAAATGCACATACATGTATGTATGAATGTATGTCTATATTTATATAAATTTAATGTATATTTGTGTTTCTCTGCTCGTATCTGTTATTGGCGTGTGTAACGTTCACTGAAATATTCCCACTGCTTGAACCAAGAAACATACCGTCATCGCAAATACGTATTAGCATAATGTACACACATGCACGCTTTAAATCAATACAAACGCATTCAGTCATACATAAATCAGTTAAAGAATCAATACTTACTCATTGAAGAATATTATTGTCCGTTATAATATAAATATTTTTTATAAATATATTTTATGTAAAAAAGAAAAAATTGAACTGTGACGTGCCATAACGTTATAAGACTAAAACTAAATAAAATGGTACATTTGCATTCTCTTTTTTTATTGTTCACGTAATATGTCGATTAATCTCTAAATCTTTTGACATAAGCCGTCTGACTTTTTGTTCGTATTTTCTGTTTTAATATCTGAAAATTCTCTCGCGTCCCCCCTCTCTTCTCACCTTCTTTCCCCGCAATCAGCGAACATACTTGTATATACATGTTATATTAGTTACATCAGACCAACATATGTCTATAGTATGCTACACATCAGAGATTACATAGCAGAACGTTACACACAGCAGAGAATGAGAGAATCCTTACAAGTTTCACTGTCTGATTCCTTTCCTAGACGGTGTATCAGTTATATTAACCAAGTAGTTATCGTTTTGTTTAAAGATAGCACATACGCCTACCTACACACACACACACACACACACGCACACACACACACACACACACACACGCACACATATACACAGACACGCACACACAGGAACACAAACACACGCAGACATATGTAGGAATGTATACATATACGTGAGTGTGTGTATATATATGTATGTATATTTATATGCATGCATACACACACACATACATACATACATACATACATACATATATATATATATATATATATATATATATATATATATATA
>NC_068992.1:44897560-44902846 GCF_001194135.2 Octopus bimaculoides
ATATATGTATGTATGTATGTATGTATATAAGAATATACACATATGCATAAATGTATATGTACGCATGTATATACACTATCTATTTAGGTATATATATATATGTATATAGATAAATAGGTAGATAGATAGATAGACAGGCAGACAAACAGATAGACAGATAGACAGACTGATAGAGATATTCTCTGTAAAATTATATCATTTCCATAAATTTATAACTAAATTTAAGAAATTATATACGATGCTTTTTCTTAAAAAGAAATAAATAAATCAAATATATTGTAAATTCAATCAGCTTAAATCTCTTATCTTTTTACACAAAATGTTATCGCTAAAGAATTTGAATGATTTTCAATACTGAGTTGAGACGATGGATTACGTAAGGTAAGATGTTTCTACTAATTTGGTAACTACGTTAACAAACCCGTAAGTCTATTTAACGAGATAAGTTCGTTTGTAAGTTGGCTGCATAGAACTGGTAAGTACTGTTTCAAATGTTATCATGTCAGCACACAGATGTGCATGCGGGCGTCTGTCTGTGTGTTTTTTGTTTCTCTCTTTCCTTTTCTTTCTCTCCCCCTCCACCCTCTCTCTCAGATGATCAGGTTAAAAAGATGGTCGACATGTGTGTAAGTGCCAAAACCACACTCAGGCAACATATTTAAGTTTAATAACAAGGTATACGCTCAACTGGAACGTGCAGCCAACAGTGCAATTCCCGTTGCCTCATCTGTAAAGACTGGCTCGACTTCGACAGGTTTCGGATTTAATTCTGTGTCAGTATATGTTTCACCATAAAATTCTATGTATAGTTTAGCAAATCGCTAATGAGTATACAGAAATGTAATATAGAGAGCAATCCGCAATGTTTTACCAAAAGCGAAAACTGCAATTGTCACTTTTTTCTCATGCGATATATACTTTTTTGCCCTGTATTTGGAGTTAAAATCTCTTAGGGTTCAACTTTGACATTCCTTCCACTAAAATGACAAAAGAAGTAGTTGACAGGATTGTGTATTTACTACGGTTAAGTTCACCTTTGGCCAATTAAAGAATCAATATTAGAAACGTTGCAACTATTTTGTCGCTATGAATAACTATATCCTGTTATGAAGCGATGAATTATTCATTTAATAAAAGCACAACAAATTATTAATTTTTATAGAGATGATCTTTATCGTTGTATGAAAACATTTTCTTATTCAAATCGTATAATCTTACAAGTTTGTCTTCTCTTAGATGTTTTTCAATCATCTGAAGTGATTGAAGGCTAACAGTGAGATACTGTCTCAGTAAAGAATCTATGCCGAATTACAAAGCGTCAGATTTGCACTAAACGAAGTCATAACAATAACTCTGAATTGCATAGACCATTGGGTCGAAGTTCATAGTTGTATTCAGTGAGATTTAAAGCAGAATACAGACAGATGAAAATAAATATTATTAGGCATAAATCCGGTTATTTACAGTTTGTATCACTTTAGCGTCTTCGACATTAGTTGCATGCTGTCAAATTAATGTGACAGTCCCCTGAAGGGAATAATACTACTGTTGGTTAGACTTAGGAAGCTGCACCACTTCCTGTCGGCCTTGACACATTTCCTGTGTCCTTATGTTTACAATGGGGAGACAAGCACCTCCACCCAGATAAGTCTGCATCCAGAGACATGTTTCTGAGTCTTTGCTCATCGTCAGTCTGGAGTAGCATGACCTGCTAGTCGAAGATGCCTGTCAAACTCTTGTAAATATATAACAATTCTAGTGAAATACATTCACTGATTTCAAATTTAGAATGTATTTCACTAGAATTATTATGTTTACAAGAGCTTCACAGGCATCTTCGACTAGCAGGTCATGCTACTCGAGACTGATGACTAGCAAAGACTCAGAAACACGTCTCTGGATGCAGGCTTAGTTGGGGGGAGGTGTTTGTCTCCTCCTTGTAAACATAAGGACACAGGAAATGTGTCAAGGCCGACAGGAAGTGGTGCAGCATCCTAGGTCTAACCAACAGTAGTATTATTCCCTTCAGGGGACTGTCACATTAAGTTGACAGCATACAACTACTTCATCGTATCACTACTGCATAAGTCTCTCTGATAGATTTAGAAATGTATTATTTCTAAAAGTTTTCGACATTGTTTTAATATTTTAAGTAGTGGCGCTGTTAATCCCCATTTTAATAAGAAGAACGATATTGACGTTCAAACAGAGATACGACATAACTTTTTATATAGGTCGTAAGAAGATTTAATTCATGTCAACATAATAAACGTAGTACTATTATTGAGTCCCAACAAACCAATTGCAATATTTTGACCATGAGCCAAGAAAGTTAATATATTGTATACACTTAAACACACCTTCATCTGATGCTTTTAAAAGTATTTCTGCAACTCACTGAGTCAAACATTCATGTAGTATTTTCAATATAATTATTAGAAAATATTTGTTCCGTCAATAGACTATACATAAGATATCCCTTTATTACTATACATCACATTAAAATAACAAACTTTTAACTGATATATCTATTTTCGCTTTTGTTTTAAATATGGCGCCTATCTCACATTAATTACTAGCGACGTAAACAAGAAATGAAACAATATATTTTTATACGTCGCAAATTGCTTTGATCTTTATATCCTTGTCATGTGAGCAGCAGTGCATTTAGTGCGATAAGAACAGTGACGTAACTGAATAGATAAAACAAGCGTCCAATTATATTTTGAATAATGATTCATATGATGCATTCGATAAACCACTTTACTTACTTGATATTTATTTAATCGATTCTGGTAACAATGTGGTTAAAACAGTGCAAATATTTTACACTGTTTTTACACAGAAAATATAATGCAGGGTGTGGTTAATTTGTGGAAATATGACAAATAACAAAAAATGTATCCTGGAAATTTTTTGTCAGCCACAAACTACAAATTAAGTACACTTGCGGTGTCACTTGATTTCAGACGAGGCAGCTTCGAGCAAGGTGTTGACCACGTCCCTTACGAGTATATAAACCTTACCAATTTCTGTTCCTATGTGACAGAAGGAAACGTCTGAAAATCCGGTAAAAAATTACATATTATTAATAATAGAGAGAGATTAAGATGTGTTGGCTTGCGAATTAATTTCACTAATTGATTAAGAGACGGAAATGTAAATACTTAGGATTTATGTATCTGTACTTTTTGTTCGTATATTAAAAAGGGTTAATTGGCACTTTAGCTCTAATTGACAGTGGCCATCATTTTGTACAGGAATGTCGACTCCATTAATAATATTTTGTAGGCAACGAGTTGCAAGAAATGTTGGTTCCGAATTTCCTTTATTATCCGCTATAATTGTGAATATACTTTCTGTTTTGCCAATGAAAAGACGTTATGAAATAATAGAATAATACAGGTTATTCGATTAACCGAAACATTCTTTCCCTTTTCCCCTCTAAGACACTTTTACTGAAACCAATGAAAAAATATAATTAGTCACGATGAGAATCTCCGCAATGTTAATAGAGAAGCTGGTGTGAATACGCAAGTAGCTTCGAACATTCGGCCATTCAGAAGAAACAGGAGGAAATTGTATGTAATATATATGTTTACCACATCTCCCTTATGTAGGAAACGAGATTAACTTTATACTATCAGAGATGTATATGTGGTAACGTATCAGTGTATAATTGATAAGCATCTACCAAACCGAAGCTGCTAAAATCGTAATTTACGATGGCATTGTTCATATAATGTCATCAACTTTCATGACATTTGGTATTATATAAGATATTGAAGTGATAGTATCGGCATTTTACTACGTTTGCAATTGTGTGCTGATAATTCTATAGAAGTGACTTATAAATATGGTTTCATATTAAAAATCTGAAATGCATTAAGATATTGGAGTAATCACTGATACAACGTGTATACATTGGGAATATCAAGACCAAACTGAACAATCGTTACACTGTTGTATGGAAATTTATTGACCAAATTAGTATGACTAGGTGGTCAAATGCATTGTAACACGCTCCTGTCAACGAATGGCTTATTAATTATACGCCTATGAAAACATGTTCATTTAAGTTAAGCCATGGATAAACATATTCACTTAGATTAAGGCAGAATGAATGACTTACGCATTGACTGCATATACATAGGCAGACAAGATTATGACTACCAGCTGAATGCTTGTAAGTTTTGTCCGGTGTAAGTTTCGCTGGGTACAAAAATGAAAACTATAGACGTGTGACATTAAAATGGTACATCTAAATTCAGTCCTAGTTAATTCGAAAAGTCCAACGGAATTATACTGCGAGACATACACGGTTGTAAAATGAAGATAGTTTGATTTTTTTTTTATATCAGTTTTTGGCTGAATGGACATTTATATCTCGGTGATCATGGAATACTGGTAATTGCTCTTTTGGATTTTGATTTTTAATATTTCAATTTTAATATACTAAATTTTTCACTTGCAAAGCTGCGGTCATGCTGGAGAACCACTGTTGACTGTGCTACACTATTATTTGGAACCTCCTCTGATATGTGGCATTCGGTCAAAGTTTGATGCTGCTGCTCTCAGTCCTTTTGCTACCAGCATATCATTTCCTTTTTGATGTGGGTTGCTTCAAGGTGTTCCTTGTATCGACTTCTTGCACAATCTACATATCACATATAGATAGCGCCGTGGAAAAGAAGAAGTATTGATCTTCTCGCCTTCTAAATTGCAGTTCCGTCTAAATTTTAATAGCTACTGCCACGATATGAATAGTGCAATAATATGTCAGTGGGAAATGGCACGTCTTACACTCAATACATATGTACACACATATGCATGTCTTTGTACTTGAATCTCTCCCTCAAAAGAAGATTGGCGTTGCTTTGTTTACATCTCTGTAACCTAGCGAGTCGGCATAAGAAACCGATAGGATAATTACTAGGTCTAAAATTTGTTTTTAAAATAACCATTGGGGTCGATTTCTTTGACTAAATCAGTAAAGGCAGTGCCCCACCATGGCCGCAGTCCAATGGCTGAAATAAGTATTAGACAACATTTTATTGTCTATGTACGTATGTATATATGTATGTATGTATGTATGTATGTATCTATCTATCTATCTATCTATCTATCTATCTATCTATCTCCCCCCCTTTTTCAAGTACCACTTGAAAAGGAGGATGAGGATAGAGAGGAAAGTGTTGTCGAATGAAAGTTTCAATAAAAAATGGGTAAATGTGGCAAGAATGATAAGAATGAAAGACGACACCATTTTAAGCATAGACTTGTAAC
>NC_068992.1:44903303-44914814 GCF_001194135.2 Octopus bimaculoides
ATATATAAAACGTATATATATATATATATATGTACACATATATTATAAGGATTCAGTTAGAATCAGTTACTTGAAAAGATATGCCCATGTGGTTTCAGTCTATGGTTGGTAAGTATCAAATATGATGTATTCCGGTTGTGTACACAGAGAAAACGAACCCTTATTAACGCCTAGAGGTTGTCCAATCACGCGTTACTTTTAAAAGTACGTTGTTGGTATATCTAGGGTGTCCGAGAAATCGTAAATCCCTTTGGTGTTTTATAATCAAATAAATATAACATACGATGGACATTGAGCTGACAATTAACCATCATATGTTATCATTCATTTGATGATGATATATATATATATATATATTTACACACACAGATGTAGAATGACAGAACGTGTTGAACTGGATAAATATTGAGTATTAATCATTACAAGTCGCACATTTGTACTTAGATTTATCAATTCGTAGGTATTTGTTCGCAATACTAGTTCTATTGTTGACATCACAGTTCTTGGAAATGTTGAGTAAACAGATTTGAAATATCAGGTTCTTTTAATTGTCGTAATGTATTGCCATTAACTCAAATGATATTTACATGATATTTCTATTCGAAATTATTTTTAGCTTTGAAATTATACATTCCACTGGGAATTATTGGTAAATGAAATATAATTCAAATGCGCAGTAGACATCAGATACAAAACCTTTCATAATTTTTTAGCACAGCAAACATAGTGTGTAAATGCTTGTCTACCAATAAATATCTTCCTCATGACATTGTCATGCACAGTAGATTCACAGAAATGTTATCGGTTACGTGAGAATTATTATTGATTATATAAATATAATATTACACAGTGTGAATGTTGTGGAATTTCATATTCACGTCGTAAAAGAAAATAAAGAGATAAGACAGTAAATGAACATTTACCGTAATGTTGTGAATTATATGTATGCTTATGCTGATGTTGAAGAAAATAATTTTTAGTATGTTTGAAATTATCAAGTTAAATGAGACACACTTTGATATCAGCTTTAAAAAATTAGTAAACAAGTTAGTTAATTTAGAAGACTAAATATTTTTTATAGTTCTGGGAAGAGATAATACTTGGAAAATATTTTAAAGTTTAGTCGCCTAATAATAATATTGTAGAATGTTAAATACCATAGAAAATAGATGAAAGAAGTTAAACAATGTAGAGAATTTAGGGATCGTTCTTTCAATGCCTCTACCGATGTGTCAACCATCTATCTTTTATTCTCTACTCCAACCTACGACAACACCAGCGCCGCCATTTCTAAGACCACCACCTCTGTCATGAACAGCAAAAAATTGTGTTCTTATCATATAATTATCCTCACTGACACTATTAATATTAACTCTAAATATTACCATCATAATCAGAAACATAATCGGTACAAACAGCATCAACACCACCTCACTCATCATTATCATCATCCTCATCATTGCTATCATCATCGAAATCAAATGAACCTAATCATCAAAAGAGTGTATATTCTTTACCAATTTCCTTTGTTGCAGCAGTAGGTTAAACAGTTGGTTGTATGATGGTGGAACATAATAATGGAAAGTGTTATTTACTTTATATCTTAAGGGAATTGGCAATTATTAGCATTTAATTCAGTTACCACTTCTGCCATCACAACAACTCAACTTATAAATGGAATTATATCCATTATTTTCTCATGTTCTAAAATGTTTTGTTTTAGCGCTAAACAGTTCAACGTCTAAAGTAGCACAATTCTTGCCATTAGATAAACGAATATTCATGCTATATTGTTTCCCAGCTTAATTCAAACCAGAGTTTCATATATTATACATTATTCCCATTACTTATTGGCTAAAAAGAAATTACAGTATTAATTATTCAAGATAAAACAATCCCCCCTCCTTATATTAGCAAATTCTAATTTAAAAATGAATTGGCAATTACTTCGTCATGCATTAGTTGGCTTTAAAATCATTATTTGACCTTTGCAGATATCAAGTTTACATACTCGGCTTTAATCACTGTAATCTTTGAAAATGATTCACTTTGAAGAATAAACAGATACACTAACTGAATCTTTGCTAAAATTAAGAAATAATACAAAAGTAAATCATCAAATTTTCCCCATCAATTAGTTTATCTTTTATTACATATAATGTTACATACATTACAGTCCAACATCTAAACTATATTTGTTAGATATTCATTTTAGACATCCGGAAAATGTCGATAAAATTCATATGTATAAGTATTTCGGAATTTTGTTTAATTTTAGAAAATAAATTGAATTTTAATATGGTTGTAGATATTTGTCTTTTGTTAATTTTGCTTTCCTTTTCGAAAAATCTTAATTACATCGTAATTTTGAGAATTAAGAATGTTATTACATGAAATAGTAATTACTGGAGTATTATTTCTAATCTAGACTAATAGGTGCCTCAATGAGTGTAAGTGAGAGGAAACCATTTGTCCAAGAGCTCGATTTCCTAAAGGAATAAGTGAAATTGCTGCAATAATAATATACTCTTGCCTCAGGTGAATATTGATTTAGTAAATCAATGAACAACGCTATTCAATTGTAGCCATCTTGCTTTTGTTTCAGGAAAAAAAAAATTGCTTTTCGAGGAAATATTGTTTTCTATTTCTTTTCTGAGATTTTTCTCTTCACACGTTCTAAACTTTGGGTTCGTTTTCCATCAATGCTTGAAAGCTCATTATAAATCCAAATTCACAGTTTTCTCGCTGCAAGATGGTATAGCGAGGATCTAGAAAACGTATTTGTTTGGGCACTCATTTGCTTAGGTCATTTTGTGTAATCAACAAAGGAAATGATCATCTATTGGTTTCAGAAATGGTTATATCTTAGTGCTATCTCAATCCCTCTAATACAACATTGTTGTCGCCTTTTTTTATATGTAGCATCTGTATTAACATAACGTTGTTTTTCTGTTGGCTATTATTTATGTAATTTCACCTAAGCGTATAGAGAATGAGGTTATAGTTCAGTCATATAGGAGATAGTCGAATCATCTTACTTATGATGACCCTTCAATAATGTGATCTGCTTTAATCTTGATTATCACATTACAACTAACAGCCAACAAAACCATTGTTAACTATTCCCATAAAATGTTAAGGCTATTTGATGATCACCCAGTATATGCCGAGGTTACTAATGATGAGCTGCAAAATATTAAGGGAATATCAAGAAATTATGATCGTTTCAATAATGTTCTTATTTTTCGATATAATTCGAAATGTTATAATATTAACTTATATGTGTAAGTCTAACTTATATAATTAACTTATATGTCTAATTATCTAGTAATTTCAGAGATGCAACTTACGTCTTCTGATGAGTTTTAGATTATCATGCAGGCTTATATAACTTCAATTTGGATTATATTTCAGTTTGGTTAACAGAAATGTGAGAGAGAGATTAGGAAATATGCAGAGAAATTCCACAGCAATACCAATGGCAGTTAGGTTTAAAAGACTGAAATGCTTTTGATCTTGTAGAGAAATGGGATAAGCTTCAAAGAAATTGTAACGAACAGAATGGGATACACCGAGCCACAATCTGAAAAAATTAGTTAAATGTGTTTTGGACAAGTTAATTACGATATTTCAAATATAAAAAATATAATTTACTGACAGCAGTTAATCATAATGGATTCATAAATGCAGTTCAGTGGGGTTATTCTGTGATATCAGGGTCAAAATTTTGGCGGAAGGCCAGTAATTCCGGGGTAGGGGTAATTCGATTACATTGACTCCAGTTCTCAACTGGTACTTATTTTATCAACTCCGAAAGTATGAAAAGCAAAGTCGACCTCGGGAGAAGTGGAACTTAGAACGTAAAGACGAGCGAATTAGCACTTAGTTTTTTACCCGGCATTGCTGACGATCTGCCAGCTTGCGGCCTAAAGGGTCATTCTATGAGGTTGGAGTGTTAAATATTTATTCGAAGTAATTGATAAAGCTTAATAATATTTTCTTAGAATTAGAAATTATTATTACAAATTAAAAGACAATAGAATTAAAATACAATCGTTTTGATTGTTTTTTAATAGTATATAAAACCTTAATTCAAACGTATTTTCTCCGTAGTCTCGACGATAAGCATTCGGTTACTCCATCTAACAAATGCAAACTTGTTATTCCACATTTATATGTAACGCATACTCTTAACACATTTTACATGCAGAATTAGCGCGATGAAGATCTATGTTTAAATTATAGCTGCAATACATAACATAAAGAAGGACCCATAAAATTTATCCCTTGGCTTTTACTTTCTTTGTCGACCCCAAAATATTGACATACAAAATTTATCCGAAATCAGAGCATTAAGAGATGTAACGCAAAATGCAACGCCTTCGCAGCTGAAATGACGCAGATAATTAATTCACTATATCGTATTTCACTTGAAGCAGTACTGGGATTTTTTCTAATCAAATTTTCCCTGAATACGCTCTCAAAAGTTTGCGAAATTACCACCTTCAATATATATGTACGATGTATACATCTTTATTTTCTTGAGTTTTCCCCGTTTTTATTAATTCGTTTTAAAGCATTTAAATGCAGATTTAATTATTCTGATAATTTCTGACGAATTATCTCAGTAATTTTATTAAGCCATGTTGCCAAACTTTAATATAATAGAAGAGTGGAAATTTCATTGTTATAGACTTTTTTTCTAATTGATCTTTATGTGACAAGTCAATATACTACGTATGCTCGATACTCATATGATGATAGAAAATAACAATATATAGTGAGTTCTAAATTCTGCTGAGGTCGACTTTGCCTTTCGGGCACGAAAAAAGTACCTGTTGAACACTGGGGTCGATGTAATCGACTTAGCATCTCCCACAGAATTGCTGACCTTGTGCCAAAGTGTCAAACGAATATTTAGTGATTAGTTATGGTCAACGAGTCAATATAATTCTTAAATCACTTGAACGGGAATATCGTGGCTATGATTGCAAACAATGTCATGATAACAACGATTATGATACGAATGGAAGAGATGCTAAGGAGTATAATATTGAAAACAGGATGATGATATTAATGATTTGTGAGTATTATAACGATTATGATTTACAATGACGGTGATGATACGGAAGAAAGGGGTATTTAATCCCGGTGACGCTACTGCTGTTAATAATAATGGAAATGACTATATAGATAACTATGATTTTAATCGTGACTAACATCATCATCATCATCACTACCACCACCACTACCAGCACCACTACCATCATCATGACCACCACGAACATCGTCATCATCATCATCATCATCATCATCATCATCATCATCATCATCATCACCACCACCACTACCACTACCACCACCACCAACACCATCATCATCATCATCACCGTCGTCGACGTCGTCGTCAACGTCATATTATCACTGTAATTCGATATACTGTGACTGGTTATCATTGAATTCATTGAATCTTGATAATAAAACGAACTTGAATTAAATATTTGGATGATTTAGCTTCAGTTCATTAGTTATGATCCTGCTTCAATCTCAGTTAATTAACATTTATTTCAGTCATCCGATTAGCGAACTGGATTATTCCCTTTCAAGATAAGCACCCACCACTTACCTGAAAATATCAGTAATTCAATGACTTATCTCTGATTTCTAAATATCGCGTCATCATTAAAATTGCACCCCTTATGCAATTCTCGGTGAATTAATCCTTATATTTTTCTTGCCAAGTTCTTAATTTCTTCGATACAGGCCCCCTACACAATGCCAAGCAAGCCATAATTTTTGAACTCATATGAAGAAAAACTGTGTTCAAATTCAAAGCCGGATAAACTTTAATATTTCCTTACTCAAGATTTCAAAACGTCATACGAATTTTCTAACTTTTGTGTAGTTTTACGCACTGTACTTGTAAATAAAATGACTGCTGGTTATGCATATTCTGTTAGAAATAATGCAGAAATATTAAATTAAATAGACGATAATGCATTGAAGATAAATATTCTATTTCATGATTTTATCATAACTCCAGAAAATATTGCAAAATATCGCATGCCAAAAGTAAAGATGTCTGATTAAATAATTCACAGGATTAAGTTGATGCCATTACGTTTCGGTTCCAAACTCACTCATGGCAATCCCTATCATTCTCTTTGTGTGTAAAATGAACACATAACATAACACTCAAGTCATTTTATTTAATACAGTTGTTTAGTTTCATTATTCGGAGTAGCAGCGTGATCGGGTTTTTTTTATTGCAAACGAGGACTGAGTTTTAAATCAGAGTATAAAATAGTGTACAGGAACTAGAATTAATAGAAAAGTATATAATAGAAGTCGGGTTCGATAAATATTAAGTGTGTTTTAATGTTTTCATTGAATACATCACGTCTCATTTATAATTTGTATAAATATAGCGGTGTGACAAATATTTTTACAACCAACTTATACATCATGATCTTAATTTCAGTTACACTGATGTTAATTAAGTGTTATCTCTCTGACGTCCATGATACAAATACCAGTAACATACTGACGTCTCTTCAGGCGAATATCTGCCACATTCTTTCTTGTAGAAATTGTTTTTATCAACCTTGCCAATTTAATCCGAGAAGGAGCGAGATTGCATTTGCTTTTTAACTTCGCATAATCTGAAGTCTGTTTTCATTTTATTCATCCAGGTTGTAATAGGCAGGGAAATCAGAAAATAATTAGTGACGTGTTAAAATTTAAAAAGACGAAAGATATTTCTTCGTAGAATGCTGGATTTAATGATCGAGCATTTTCATAATTTCTGTCATATCTGAACAACTGTTAACTTACCAAGTGTTGAAGTTGCGGTTTAAACACGCCATTCTTTCTTTGTTCTAAATTATGCAGATCAACGCGATGTTTTTCTATAGTTATGTTATTCTTGTGTTCTTCAAAGCCTTAAACACTCAGAAATAATATTACTATTACTAATAATAACTACAATAACAAAAATAATGTATGCGTATTTATACACATACACGCACACATACAAACACGCGAACACACAAACACATACGAACACAACGACAAACGCACACATATGAACATGCATATATTTGTATATATATATATATATATATATATATATATATATATATATATATACATACACAAACATATATGTAGAAACACACACACACTGCACATACACACATAAACACACATACAAACATATCATGCAGACAATAGTAGCTTTTTCGACACTGTAAAATTGGTGATTGACACGAATGTAGCAAGCATTTTATACATATTTTAACTTACCCACAGGGAACTGAGCATAAAAAGCCGAGTCCTATTCTCTTCTCAGATATGTTAATCACTTTTTCTCTTCGTATCTATATTCACATATATTTTAGCAAAGACACGTGTAGATGACCATTTACACAGACGCACGCACGTCACCATCATCTCAAGTAAATATATATATATGCGTACCGACAAGACCACAGCTACGTACAATCACATATATATATATATATATATATATATATATATATATATACATTCATTTATACCTGTCTGTGTTTGTGTGTGTATCTAAGTGTCACCTTATTTGTGTGTGTACGTTACAGTTATGCTTGAGTATCAATGGAGGCTTGTTAAATGTTGCTGTCTGTTTTGATTTCTTAGAATAACTAAATTTCGTGAGAGTCTATTATTATTTGTGATTTATTTAACTTTTCTTCATTATGTATTTTTCATTTCTATAAACAAGTATAACCTTTCTATACTTATTTGTAGCTATTTATTTTTATTATATCTCTCGTTAATTATGAATAAAGCCATATTTATGTGATACACAAATAGATGGAAATAGAGTGGAGTACGTGGTATACGATAATAATGGAAATTAGAATATATTTCTTTTGTCTTTACTAGCTTCAGCTCGGGAACTGCAGCCATTGTGATAAACATGTGTAATTTTGTATGAAGACATTAGCAACTCAATTCTTTTTATAGTGTTGTATATTATTTGGATCTTAGTTGTTATGTCTAGTCCATAATTGTATTTATGCTGCCAGTATTAAGTGGTACATTTCTGAACATACTACAGAAAAGAAAGAATAATAAAGTTTGCTATGAAAATGCACTGTCATTCTAAGTAAGCTCCGACTTCGACGTTTGATATGCTAAATATACCTGCAAAATTCTCTCTTAAAATACTCACAGTTATCTACCCAGTTATCTACCCAAAAGAAATGTTATATTGCTTAATGTAATCTAACAATTGTTACGCAGAAAACATGGTGGTATGTTGAAGGACGGACGGCTTTGTCATACTTGCGACTAAATTACAATCAGATCTACTCAAACGTAGCTTATTCACCTCAGAGCTTAGCATTCAATTCTCAGATGTATTTAGGATACTGTCACATTTATCGTCTGTTGAAAGTCTTTGTTTTGTACTTCGACACAAGAATGTATAGTTTTGTTAAATATTTTAGTTAGTGCTTAATAGATGCTAATGCCACATCGGTGTTTGAATACGCTCTGTATCGCATATTTAGTACAGGTCAAAAATAATTAGGATCCAAGAATTGGAGACAAATGCCTGTCCTTTTCTTCTTAGTAGCAGAGTTCTTTAGAAAACTAAAATAAGTTCGAAAGTCTCATGTAATCTCAACTGAAATATAATTCACATCCTAACATCACTGAACATCTGTTTAAATAGTGTTTTCATGTTGTTTAACTTGTATTTACAATATTATACGAAGTTCAACAATCAGTATTTCTTTTCTAATTCATTAGAATTTAAGAAAATTAGTGTTAATCTTTCACATCCATGGGATTAAATGTTAATAATTTAGATTAATAAACTATAACCAATACTTTCAACTTCATTTATTTCTGATACTTTAATTGAAGCCAAAAAAAGTGTTATAGTATTATGGATTAAGTTACTTCAAAAATATACTTCAGAGTTGATATAGAAATGCAACGTTTCTTTGAAAACATTTTTTATGAAAGTTTGCTAACTACTAAAATTTGTTGGTTGTTCTATTGGTCTTAGTCTTTAATTTAAATGGAATTAAAAAAACAAATGCTTCCATCACAATAACCTAGTGTCATTGTTGTCACCATTTCTATGAAGAAATGGTTACTGTTACAGCAATTTGTATTTCATTTTCTTTAAATAAGTAGCAATATTAGTATGACTTTGAGAGGAAATAATATCCATGTGAATAGTTAGACTATTATACCAATTGCTTATTCTTTCTAACAGAAGTATACTGAGACAGAAAGGAAATCTCTGTTAGGTTTTGATATTGATAAAACGTATGAAGTTAGACAGTAGTGCACCATTTTTTCAGTTTTAATCTGTATAATGAAATAATGGTTCTCTCAAAAAGTGATAATATAAGAAAGCAAAGTGTGAAAATTGCTCTGAAAGCTGGCGCGGTGAAATAAAAGCAGGTTTCTGAAATATGCATTAGTTTCTTTGTCTGAGTTTCTCTTTACTATCCTAAACCATTCCAACGATTATGTCTATATAAGAAATCAATATACGTATTTGGTAAACGAAGGGATAAATTCGATTGAATTAACACGGTACACTACTTTTTGTTTGACGCTACAATGATGAAATGAATGAAAATACCGCTTCTGATAATATTAACAATAAACGGGAAACTTTCTAAGACTCCAACTTTTACTTGGACTTGTGACTAACATCTTTTTGATTATTCTGAAATTAAAATCTATACCAATTTATTATTCTTTATTCCATGAGATAAAAAAAAGAGTTGTATTTTTAATGAAAACCAGTATTCTCTGCCAAAGAATAACCTGACACCGATAAAATGACATACAACTTAGAAGCTCCGATCACAATTATGAATGCAGTATTCACTGTTACTAAGAAATGGAAGTTACAGTAATTGAAAGTGGTAATCAGAAAACAACATGTACTCTGAGAAAACATTCATATGCAAAAAAAGAACAAATGTTGTGAAAAGAAACAGGGCAGAACTGATTTATAATTCTACAGCAACAAACTTCCACATTTTATAGTTCAGAAAATGTTTTACATTATACACATTTTTGGATAAACGATATCATACATTATGGCTCCTTGAACAACTAGAACGATGATGACAACATCAAGAACAGGAACAATTATTGTTACTTTAATAGTTCGGTATAATCTAAACAATCTATGAATTGGAAGGAAATATATATATATCTGTGTGTGTGTGTGTGTGTGTGTGTGTGACGGGGAATTAATTCAATATTAGACTACAGCCACTCCATGATATCAGGCAATTCCTTATTTTGTTTATGATAAACTATCAACAATAACATTGTTCATCTAGACGCATCCACATCTGTGTAAATATATATATTCATAATTACATATCTAAATATAAACTTACAAGTCTAAACCTAAATACATGGAAACATGCACAGTCAAAAGAAATACGTACGTAGACGCATTCATATAATATATATGTGTGAATATATATCTATACACGTGGGTTCGTGTGTGTGTGTGTGTGTGGTGTCTGTGTGGCTAGTGTGTGTGCATAGATTGTTGGTGTTTACGGTTGTTACATATTTGCAAAATTCATCTATTTACTGCACAAAATACTAATAAATCACAAGAAAGTTTCCTTTACTCAGGTAATTTTCTATATTGAATTTTCATTGATTTCCAATATAAAATTTTGAAATATCTTGATTTTGTAATGATCACTTTTTGTCAATGACGCGTTTTTTAAATAATATAAACACGAAAAAAGTCGAAAAAGCTTTTAGCTTTTTTTTTACTTCTCTGTTTTTCATGAACGCAATACAAATAATACAACCATCAGCATTGTTATTTATCGTTTCGTTTTTCTTTCTGACTCTCAATAGCAGTAGCAGAATAGATTGTATGCACTGCCGCTTTCAAAATAAATTGTTAATATATGTTTTTTCGTTGCAAATTCTTCAGAGAATCAGGTTTACAAATGAATACATTTTCTCTAGTGTACGTTCTTATATAACCATGTCTGCTAGAAAGAACACTAGTTTGGCTTATTTTATAATGGCTGACAAGTGAGTTCAGATTGAAAATTGAATATCAACTTCTGTCAGTGAGAGCACTGATAGATGAATGGGTATTTCATTTACAGATTGAAAATGTCAGTACAGATTACTCTGATATAATTTGGTCGTAATTGTGTATTTGATTTGTTTATCTATACTAAACGGAGATTTAAACCGACCGAATATGCTGGTCAATAGGATGATACTTCCTATTCAAGTTGTAAATGTTTATTTCAAGTTTTATTTTTCAACAATATTGCATACCAACTTTCTACGCAGACAATCATGCAGTTCTCTTTATCGTATATATGCATACTTATACATATATGAATATTTATACATATATATGTTGTACTTGGGGATGGTCATATTGCCAGTTTAGCCATTATAAAATATAAACATACGTATTACACACACACACACACACACACACACACA
>NC_068992.1:44915035-44935485 GCF_001194135.2 Octopus bimaculoides
TATATATATATATATACATATGGATATGCATATGTGTAAATATATAAATATATATATATATATATAAATATATATATATATGTGTGTGTGTGTGTGTAATACGTATGTTTATATGTATGTTCATATTTTATAATCGCTCACAAGCAAGGGCAGTTGCATCAAACACTCTCATGCACCAAATTTCAATTCCTAAAAAGCATTCGTGAAGTAAAATTATGTAGCAACACCAAATGGCGGTGCCCCAGCATGGCCACAGCTCATGAGCTGAAACGAGATAAAATAAAAATAAAATAAATAAGTAAATGCATGTGTATTTATTAATAATAGGGGAAATAATATCAATGAGAATAATTGTAACAACAATAATTTGAATCTTAGTAATAATATTGGTGTTGTTAATAGTTCCACTGCTTGCAATTGTAGAAATAAGTCCCGTTGTCCGTTATTAGGCCGATGTCTCATCGAAAACGCAGTATATAAATTCACAATAAGTACTATAAAGGATAATTATATTTACTTTGGATGTACGATTAATTTGAAACAGCGTATACATAACCACCGGTCATCTTTTAGACTTAAACATAAGGCAAATGTACGTGTGTATGTATGTATGTATGTATGTATGTACATATATCTCTCTATATCTATATATCTAATTATCTATGCTTCCAATTTTATATATTGCTGTGAAGCTGAATAACAACTATTCTTTTGTATTAGTGAACTTGTGTCGGTGTGTCACATTCGGCCCAGCTGAAAATACTCTCCTAATTTCCGAAAATAATTATCACATAAATTAAGAACATAGCTGCCTTGTAATCTATAATCAAGCGTGGCCGTCGTCCAAATGAAGAAATCAGAAATAAAATTTAAGAAATTCAAATATCGCTATCATGCTTTAAATAGCGAAATGTTTCATGACAAGCTTAATATTTTCTTGTCTTCTATTTTATGCTCATATATATATATAACAGGTATTGTGTGTAACAGACAGCCTTTATAACATGGAAATACCACTTAAGCAACTACGATAAGCCTTTGTGTATTCAGATTTTACACATTTGACTAATGCACATTTGAAGCATTTAAATATTAAATGCGTTCTTTGAATTGGAAGATTGTACGTCCGACAACTTTGTAGTTTTATTCAATTTCGACAACCATTTCTCTTTAACATGAAAATAACATTAAAAGAAATATATCCTGTATAAATAAAATTTTAAACCAGTCGATTAACTATCATTTAATTCATAAATACATCTGGATTGTTGGTTAATCATTACAGAAAAATGTATCTATAGAGAGCTTTGGTAAGATGTACTAACATGAATATAACTAGATAAAAGTGTTGGTGTGTTGAGAAAAAAAGAGATGCCATTTCCTCTCCTCCTTATACTAAATAATCGAATTAAAATGGCTTTCAGGTTCTTCATAATTTCTTAGGTTTATTTCCTTCAAATACATTATACGTATTTGCTTTTATACTCAAAGATACTTCTAGTATGAATTGATACTATCTACTTAAGCGAATAAGTGATATAACGCATCAAATATGCACAAAAAACACTAAACTAACATTTTAAGATTATAGTCAGGAATCCTACACTGCAATTCTATTAAGAACAATAAAACTCATTTCATCCAACCGTGATGTAAACCACATTGTGTAACGGCTTCAGCAGATTGTTGTCGCTTTATATGATAAGCTGTTTTGGGCTGAATAAGAATAAACGTACATTGCGCGTTACTTCGAGAACTCTTTCAGAGTTAGGTATGACAAAGATAGATGCCAACAAATTCAATAGACAATCACTGTAATATTGCTTCTATTACTCTTATACTAGTGAATGTAATATAATTGACAGTACACAGTGGTTAATTATCAAATTGGTTGCGCTTGGTATTTTTTATTGATTTTTATTTCGACATGTTGTACAGTCACAAAGAAGGCTTATTTTTTTAGCCTTTGTATTAAAATATGAAGAACATATATCAATCGATCAAAATCTACTTTTAAAAGGGTTTGAGGATATGGTTAATGTATGGAAAATGTTTAGAAAGGCGCACTTTTTGGTTTTACTGAATTGTTTCGTGAGACAGTAATTTTTTTCCACAGAATTAATAATTTTTGTCACAAAAATATATTACACCAGTATATTCCAGGTATCAATACGTTGTAGAGTACCAAATAGTGTATAACTTGCACATGATATAAAAAGGAAAACCAAAGATAATATTACTCTTTGGGAATGCCTTTACATTAAATTAATATTGTCGTTATCTACTTTGACAGGAATGATAATAGAAAGTTTTAGCAATCATGCTTTTCAGTGTACCAGTTAGCTTATATTTAAAATTACTAGAACTGAAATATGCGTGCTCAAGGTTTGAATAATCATTGTCTACAATGCTGATAGCACTCATTGGTTACCCATGAGAAACCTAAGTTCAAACACATAAGAATTATTGTCATCCCTACTTACTATACTGACCTCCAATGTTCCATGGCATTAACTGAGAATTGTGTTTACCAGAGATAACCTATGTGCTAATCATGGGATTCGAGCAGTCATCTGAAATGTTCCTCGTCGTCGTAACCGACGGAGTGCCACGATATGTATATACGTATATATATATATATATATATATATATATATATATATATATATATATATATATATATATATATATATATATATAGAGAGAGAGAGAGAGAGAGAGAGAGAGTAAACCTTACGATTGCTCATAGAGTTATGTATTGGCGAATATGTATTTGTTACTTTCAAACATAATGACGAAGGGTTTGTATTTGTGAAATAATGCAAGATTCTTGTTCTATTCTCCCCAAAAAGCCATTAATATTGCGAAATAATTTGCAGATTCAGCATCACGATAATTTGACAACATTACTTTTCTATTTTAATTCACAAGTAATTTAGAATTTTTACTCCAATTTTTTCAAAATTGTTTTGTATAATACTTTATTTTAATAATTCTAGAATTGCTGTTCTGAGAATGCTCTTAAATTGCTAACGTCGCTAAACGTGTATAATATAGTGTAACTAGAAAAATATACCTATCCGTACATTATATAGGAAATGTGTGCAAAAATGAAAGGATAAGAAGACAAATAATAAAGGCATACTGATATGGGTAGTTTGTCACGTTAACATTTGCATTTAAATAGCTTTTACTTCAATTTTAACTTTTTTAAAATTGTAATGAATTATTAAAATTTTCAGCTTGAATTATTTAGAAAACTGACTGGCTATTGAAATTTTATGCGTTGCGATATTGGCACATCCGTATTTTTATGAGCAAGTTTTGTTCTTTATATGCAATGTCTGTTCGTCATTTTCGTAGAAATATGTAACTACCGGAAAATAGCCTGTCAAACATTTCATTTTTTAACACATCGCTTTGCTTTTGAGGAAAGCGTAAATTAAGTAACAAGTAATATACATCGGACAAAATTGTACATCTTCACGTTCAGAGTTTAAACTGTGTAGAGGTTTTACCCTTTCGGGGTTGATACAAGATATGCAATAGGATCGATGTAATCAACTTAATCCTCCCCGCAAATAATTTCAAACCTTGTGTCTATATGAATCATCATCATCATCATCATCATAAGTATCGAGTTTACGTCGCTCTGAAAGGTTAGTAGTACTTTTTGTAGGAAACATTAAGAAAACCTGTTTTGATTTGAAGAGAGCATTCACCAATTTTTCCTAAGAAGGCAGAGCTGTAATTGTATTTTTACTTGTCTATTTTTTTATTCATTCTAAATTAAGGCGGCATTAATGGCACGAAATGACGAAGTATGAAGAAGGACTCACGTCGCTACTGCTTTATTAGAGAGCAGAGACTGGACAACAACACCAACAACAAAAAACAGCAGCAATAGCAACAATAGCAAAACCTAAATTACAGCAATACTTGTGGAGGGGAGGAGAAAAATACTATGATTACAATTCAAAGTCCAACTCAAACACCAGTGGAAAAACGCAGCAGCAGCAGCAGCAACAACAACTGATACAACATATCACTAGAAACTACAATAACACAAACACACCAGCAGTAATAGCAGCAGCGAAAGCAGCAGCGAAAGCAGCAGCGAAAGCAGCAGTGACAACAACAACAACAGCATCAGTAACAAGGACAGCAGCAACTACAACATTAAGATGAATAATGAAGAATGCAGAGAAATTTATGGGGGCAGATACTCGGTTGCTGAGATGGCAACAAAATCAACGCAAATTTCTAAACAGTCATTAAAGTGATAAAGAAACAAAACTCAGAGGCCAAACAACTTGTGAAATGAAATGCAAGGAGAGCAAAAGTTGCTGCTCCAGGCGAGATCTAGACAGCAAGTACTAGAACAAAGATCTGTTATCGCAATGTGTCGGCGACAGAGACCCAGATGGAAAATGTCCTGAAATATATATTGGCAGAAATAGATTTTGTTTCGAAAGTGAGACAGTTCGAGATTGTGGATGTCCTCTTCTTGATCGAGCTCTCGCGCTGAAGTCCCCCATAGAGCTCCTGAAATGGATTTCATAGTCTACCCAATCTATTTAGAGAAAAGACCCAGTCACGTTAAAATAGAAAGTGTTCTACCTAGACGTATTGCCTTGTAGTTGCTATCGTGTGTCACTCTACCGGAATCGAAGCGAAAGCAGAGGTTTTTACGGTCTGGAACCACAGTAGAGATTCTCCACCAGATCAAACCAGAGTAGGTGAAATAGAATCGTTAGCACGCTGGACGAAATGCTTAGCGGTATTTCACCGGCCACTACATTCCGAGTTCAAATTCTGTCGAAGTCGACTTTGCCTTTCATCCTTTCGGAGTCAATAAATTAAGTACCGGTTGTGTACTGGGGACGATGTAATCGACTAGTCCCCTCACCCCAAATTTCAGACATTGTGTCTCCAGTAGAAAGGATTATCATTATTATTGTTATTATTACTGTTGTTGCATCTTCTTTTATTATATTAAGTGTATATTCATATACACTTAAACCAGATGCTCTAATGTGCGTACTTTTCAGGTGACCATTAGAGTGTAAAGAAAGTTGTTAAAAGTTGAAATCGTTTCCAAATATCGGCTCGCTAAGTATGCACCATTTCAGGACAATAACCGTTCTCAAAGTGAAAGAAGAAATGTAAAAAAAATTCTGACGACTTTTAGATGTACCATTTACTGATTAAATCGTAGGTGATGGATAATTTGATGTCTAAATATTTCCCTAAGCAACGCTTATATATCTTAATCACAATATTATACTTTTATTATAATTTATATCTTGAAACCTTACTCATCCTGACGTCTCACATAATATATTTTGGTGATAGTATCATCTGCTATAATCTATATGAGATCTTCGTGGATTTGTCTAATTTCTATCAGATTGCAAACTTAATTCAATATAATCTTCAAAGCTATTCCCTTGCTATCGATCTATAAATATAACATTTCTATCGACATATAATTCCAATATTTACATCATCATATATATTCAAAATGATAAAATCGGATTGCAGCTTTCAATAGATATACATTTAATTTAGTCATTTATTATACATTTTCTACTTAAATGCTTGCTACATAAAGTAGACCAAATCGGTCGAAAGTACGTATTTAATATAATCTAATTCCTACTTCCAAATCTGTCAATCTAAAAGATTTAATTTTGTTGTCTGAATTAATACATATAACTGATTTACCATATTGGCACAAGGCCAGCTATCACAAGAACAAAAGATACGACTCTGGTATTTGACTGTTTATTTATATACACTGTGGAATGATCGGCAATGTCGGTCTCACTGACACCTCAGGGAAATCCAGTCGGTACCTATCAGAAAGCTGGTAAGTCCTGAGCAGTAACAGTTTCTACTATGTACTAAACCCATACGGTCCTTCCATGCGTCTAAAATACTATTGTCATAGGTGCTCCAGGAATGATAGCAAAGGGGGATGATTGCTACCTAGCTTAAATACCAGGAAACCACAAAATGGCAGAAATTCAAGATAGTGCACATGGGAACTGCCCATATCCTACGTAAAATACTGTCTGTGTAATCTCAAATTTTAAAACAAACATAACTTTCTTATGGTATCTTAAACATTCTCTAGAACAACACTATGCATAACACCAAATATATGGCACCCTAGGCATAACACCAACATCAACTTCTAACTTGTTGTCTCTTGAGGTTTCTGGGTGAGACTTGGAGTTAACTTGTACAAATGCAAAGCAAAAGTTAGACATAAAATAATAATAATAATAATAATAATAATAATAATAATAATAATAATAACTTAATGATGAACTTATGCACGAAAATTGGGCCGAATTTTATTAATAATTATTCTTAAATTATATTAGTTCCCTCAAGAGTGCAATTCTTCAAAAATCAGACAATCTTGAAAGTTTCTGGTTAAATATCTTAGACTATTTCTTCCCGATCATTTAAATTTGCAGTTAAAATTCCAACCTGAATGATTTACACTCATATTATATGAAATAGTTTTTGAAGCCTTTTACCTTTCTTGTCATATTTCGTTAACAACGCAGATCTCATCTGAAGTCGCACCGTATGAAATGGAATCCAGTATCATTCCTATTTATTTGAACACAGTATAGATGAACCCTACTTCAATTTAGTTGTAGTATCTGAGAAATCGATATATACTGATGAAGTCCAATTGCGGACTACCTGAAATACCTTGAATAACATTCAATAGTCATCTAAACATGAAGAGATACGAAATTATATCTAAGTTTACTATTTACAACCAGAACGTTACCTATCATATGATAGGGCAACCTATAATAATAATAATAATTTAACTTTTATCAACTTTTTTGGTGGTGACATGAGCACTAATTTTCTGAAAGAGAATAAGTATTAGCTAAAAATGAAATTAGGCAAATTTCTCATTTATATATTTACAATAAACGTTATTTTTTCTAAATTCCATCAACATTGTCGCCATCTACTCACCAAAAACATATTTCTGCAAAATTTCCTTTTTAGAAATGTGTTTTTCCGAAAGTCATCATTGCCTACTACCAAATTTCGTGTGTGCTCTCATCTATCCCCTCTTATGCTAGCATTCTATGTGTCCTTGTTTTGCAATCTCTCTCTTCCGTTCTCTCATTCTATTTAACTTCACTGATGAAATCTACCAACTATCCAACCAAAGTTTATATCGGTTATTACTATATAGAGATTAGCAACACATATATTATAAGATATTAAGTTATTACAAAGAATTGCTAATAAATTACTGGATGTATTTGTAACTTTATTCTCTCAGCAATTGAGCCCTTACGATGAACTGAAACAAAACACAGTAAATGAAAAATGTCAACTAGATATTCATCCACAAAATCTATCTTTGAAATACAAATCTTCTTAACGCCGATAAAAATATATCTTGAACTGAGTGCATCACCCTCACTAGGAACGTTGCTGTGATTTGAGGCAAAATGAAATTGTAAATTCTTCTAAAATTTGGTGTTTGATTTATTGTTGTCAAATTGAAATATTGGATTTTATTATCTTATGCAAATTTTAGTCACTCCACTATCAGAAAATTAGAGACTGAGTGTGAAAAAATGTTTACATAAACAGAATCATAAAACAGTGACTTCTGTTTTAAAATATACGTATTTAGTTAGTTAATATAATGTGTTGAATAACAAATTAAGATGTCTCTTTGATCTTTTCCAAGTAATTTGCTGATGACTAATGATACTAAGATATTCATATGAGATGTTATTTTCGCCGAAATCACTTCTTTGCGATCAAAATTATGGCTACACTTTGAGATGAAGAATACGCGATGACTTTAAAAATTCAATATTCAATACTATTTGCATATCTCATTCATCCACAACGCAATTGATGAACAGTCTCGCTGAATTTCAGATATCCTTATCATTACATATATAATGCATCTTGTATACAGCAGTATAATTTATGCGCACAGTCCCAATGAATATATGTGCTTGTGGGTGGGGGGCATATTATATATATATATATATATATATATATATATATATATATATATATATATATATAGATAGATATATAGATACATGCATACATACATACACACATACAAGCATACGCACATACATACATACGTACGTATATTCATGGGGTGTGATGGGTAAATTGTCACCATTTTATATTTTTAACTTCGTGCATTCGAATTCTTTGTTTTTGATTTTGCTGACTACACAGAATAGTAGGGTCAGTTAGGAACCATCTGTGAGATAAACAGCACTATGACGCAATCCACTCTGCCAGAAATTTGGAAACGACATGCTGTACTGTTTGGCGTTCGCTCTGGAAGCTCCAGTATGAACATTTCAGAGTGATTGCGTGCCAGTCTAAGGGCAGTGCAATCTGAGAACATGTACCGAGAGTGGATACCACGTGACTGGTATCCACTCAAATTGCATCTTTTTAGTCGACCTGCTGTCATAACTTCTTAATGCAGAATATTCCCAACTCTCTCAAGGAATATACGAATAGCATTGGTTATTCGATTTACATTGCATCCCCGCCATCCGTAAGCATGTGATGAACACAAATAATGTTTTCCTCGTTGGTGGCACTTGCAGGACGTCCAGACCTTTGGTCATCATCAGCACTCTTCCTTTCTTTCTTAGATCCAGCTGCCCACTTTTGTAATGCTGATGAAGCTGAAGCGTCATCTATTAATGTAGCAACCATGTCAGCATGAATGTCTTTAGGGACTAAACTATTTTTCTGTAGATAACTGATAACACTACGATGCTAATTATTTTCGAGTTTCAAGATACGTCGCTACCAGTTACTTTTGAAGTGTTCTTTGAACAGTCAGATATCTATTTACATAGAAGGAAGAAATGTAGTTAGTACCAAGAAGTGCTGAAATTTATAATGTAAGCAAGAGCTCACAGCTCTAACGACACTCCTTCATGGTCAGCCGATTAACTTTTCAGCCGACCCTCGTATATTTCATTAAAAAAATTTCTAAAGAATTGATTTGTCCAAAATGGCAGAATATCAAAACAATTTTCGTTGAGAAAGCCTAAACCTCATAATATGTCAACGTGGATTCATAGAACTATGTTGAAAGTTTAGGAATAGAAAGAACAATATTTGGAGAAACAATCTGGTGATATCAGAAAAATTAAACTTCTGCACGTACTAAGGAAATTTGAAGCAGGATAGAGGATGATAATGTCAAACAAATACACTCACAGCTAATGGATATTTGCCTCACCGCTCTTTACAAATATCATGTAACATTTCCCAATTGACATTTCAGATATCCTTTTTTAAAACCAAACACAAACTAATTAAAAACGAACAATGGCAGTCCTTTTTATTTTTGTTTTCCTTTTGTCATGTTAGTAATGCGTCTAGATTAATGTGGTTCAATGGAGTACGTATGCTAGTGTTCTGTAACGAACCGGAACCTAATTTAGGAAGTAAGTTTCGTATATTTTCAAAGGCACTGATTATATATGCATATGCCATTGGTCATATGGGCACTCCTTTAAAGTTGTTCAGCTTCACTCATTTAAAAAGTACTTTGTTTAAATTCACTTGGTAATAGCAGCATCATACAAAGCCATTTCATAGAGACACTGCCTTTTATGAAAACAATATTTTTAGTTGTGATTCAAATACCTAGTAGAGATAGAAATCCTTATGTCGTCATTCTGTTAAAGATACCTTGCTGCGCGCGATTCATTTAATCTATATTATCATGAATACTTTGGGGAAAGGAACTAGTTTCATGAGACACTTTCCCGTTTCAATCTAATATTTCCACATGAATACGAGTGAAAAATAATTACATTAAATAAGAAAATAGAGGACCAATATTTATTGTCAGTAACATTGTGTTTAAACCTTATGTCTTTAATTTACTGTTTATTAGATTCATACCATAGCCTTTTACACACGGATTATTTTCTGCTTTTATTTTTATTCACTTAATAATTGAATGTTATATATTACATAAACCAGGAAAATCAATACTGAAAATTATTTATTTCACCTTTGTGAAGTATTTTTTAGGTAACATTTAGATTAATATTAGCAACGGGTAACGTTACCTACCAAAGCATTTTATACCACAATGATAATTTGCCAACCTTTTTGTCCAATAATGAAATTTACTGAAATAAATTCACATTAAAAATAAAACAACTTTTAAAAGCCTAGAAACATAAAGTGTCCATTATTATCGTTTTCATATTATTTTTTAAATGTATTGTGTAAAATTATGTCTAAAATGGGTATGAATCTTACGTTATTATTTTTATTGTTTGTGATAATAAGTGTTATTTACGCCCCTATCAATAATTGATTATATCCTACCCGTTTCAGTACTTTAAAAATGCCGTTACTGTAATTATATTTTAGATTTTAATTATGATTCAAAAAGATGTAAACTGAATTGCAATATTGATAGCTAGGGAAAAATTATCAGAAAATAAGTGGATCACCAAATAGAGGAACTGGAATTGCGTTGGAAATATTAGTGACTGCCACGTTACACTTGGCTATATATACAATGACTTCGATGACAATGAAGAAACGCGTGTATTCTTATTAAAATTTTTTTCATACAAGAATGTTTTGGCATAGAATACTGTTGTGGTATAGAATACTCTTGTGGCAACAAATCCACTGAAGTAATGTATCTTTGGCTGGATATTTCATTCTTTATTGTCAAGGTGATGCGCGATGAGGGACTAAATCAACTAATTTAAAACCTGTTTCATTCATTCCAAGAACAGAAGTGTTTTAATGATTGAAATAAATATTGGAAAGTTAACAAGTGCGCTTAGAGGTGATAAGAATGCATTTAAAGCCCCTGGAATAAATACATTTGATGAAGTTAATGAATATACCAGGATGACGACCATGCTTTATGTAGGGAAATAAATCCTAATTGTTTGAGTAATATTTGATTCTAGTGCATATTTTTACTCTTCAGTTTTATCACGATATCTCTTGAAAATAATGTTCATGGCATATTTCATACGGGACGTCCATAGAAATAGTCACACCTTTGTGGATATACAAACGCGAAACAATTATTTTAGAAGGCTCGTTTACGCTTGGTAAAAAGACAAAACCATACATTAGAAAGATAATAAAGCAATAAAAGGCATTACGATATTTGATATTTCGGCTGAAACCTAGCACATAAACATCACTATAATATGAATAAGGAAATTACGTATTCTCTTGCCATACATTGAATGTTAACATCTCAGGGAACATGTAAGTAAATGTATTTATCACAGAAATGGGAGAGAAATCATTGAATAACTGGTTAGCTGTATAGCAGAAGAAAATCTGCAATACTCATTTACAGGATTGTATTACATGAAGACTTTTAATTTGAATCTCTATTTGGTGAACAGATAAGCGATCAAGAATTTTACTTTGCTATCACATGGTTCCGAGTTTGATCTCACTGCACAGCACATTGGACAGGTTTGTTCTAACATTACCTAGAATTAATCTCGGACCTGGGAACATAAGAGGCTAAAATTATGTGGAAACCAATCAGACTATGCTTGTTCTTTGGTGGCTGCATTAAATTTGGTGCCTCCTTTAGAACTTGCACCAAGAAGTTGGCCAACTTCAAGCGGATTCCACACCTTTGCTAGCATTTCTAGTTCTATTTAGCCCCTTCACACCAGTTTTCGAGATAATTTTGAAATAGTCCTGACATGGCGACAGAAAACAATAATTAATATTTTTGGAAAAAATTTTATTTCCTACAGAATTACGTACTCTGTGGTTTAGTGTATTATATTATAATGTACATTTGGGGGTCTTGCATTACTACCATACAATTTACAGTTATACCAATATAAACTATTATCATCGGAACTCTCTAGCACTTCCACCATTATTGTCGACGCAAGAGAGATCTGACCACATTTTATACGTAAGAGTAACTTCACTTTTTAAAACAACGAATCGGAATAGGACAAAAAGAACCCAAAATAATTTACATTTACTTCATTTTGAACATTTTTCTTTGTCGCCTAGAATTATAAATAACTCTGAATATAAGTAGTTCTACATCTACATTTTCTGTTTCAAGATTTTGCAACTTTCTTGATAATATTACTTAATTAAATTTTCTTGGTAATTGAGGAATTTTTTATATTTTCTATATTAGCTATCAGAAATAATATTGCATGTTAATATTAGTCGTAGAAAATTGAATGTCTGCACAACGAAGCAAAATTTAGATAAATATTCAGAAAATATGATTGAAGTTTGAGCTGATAATTATCTTACATGAAAGGCTTAATTTGTCACGGTGAAGTGCTTCAACAGGAAACAGTTCATAAGTTTAAGAGAAAATAAGAAATACAGGATTAAATATTTTCATTAAAACCAACGATCCTATATTTACTGTAACACTCGAACAGTATTTAGACTCCTCAGGTAACTTCAAATAGAAACGACCACCTGAAAGATGTGATATCAATGAGATTAATTTAGGCTGAAGATTAAACTGTCTGTATACAGAAGTTATATAAATGAGATACTGAATCTTCAAGCCGATGCTGCTGATCAAATGGAGAAAACGTTTGATAATTAGAATGCTGCTGAAAGAGAAATATTGAGATGTATATAGTAAGGTATATAATACTAGCTCTAAGAAAGATGCTATGCAGTTATGTCTGAAGTTCAGCGTCTGGATTGTTATATAAGTGTATGTATCCTAAGTATGAAAACACGTATGCATGGACATATACATGCGTATATATTGAAAACCAACGGGTATCCCAGATCCATTGTAAATCAGCTTAAGTACCCAAGGCGACCAACACGCCGAACACATAGAAAACCCAGCAACAAATGCTTCTTTAAAATACCCCATTTTAGCGAGAGGATAACTGCAGCCATCCGAAGCGCCATAAGCAGAGAAGGGCTAGACATACAACTAGCCCACTCCGGCCCCTCTCTGTTGTGTCTGGAAATATTCATTCTGTTTTAGTGCCTTATAATTGGACACACTCACCGGTAAAATTTCCATTCATTTCTTTCTTTATTTTACTAAAACTCTCGTTGAGTCTTGCAAACTTTTCAATAATTGTTGACTCTGTCCGTTATTCATACTTCGTTCTCTTTGTTTGTTTGTGAGAATGTGTGTGAGTCAGTGTGTGTATGCATACACATGTATGTATGTATGTATGTATGTATGTATGTATGTATGTAGAAAGGGAATATCTATTACATGATTTTCAGGCATGTATTCTTTTAGGGAAAGAATAATGATCACTATCTTCCTTTGTTCACCTATCCTTGAGGGATTAACTATATCCATAGTCAGCAAAAGATGGTTTCAAATTGAGTATTTGAAGTGATAATTAAATTCTGCTCAACTTGCCTTTTCTTGTGGTAGATTTCAGATTTAGTGGTTCAATGCAATGTTTTCTGATTTATGGAGATATTTTGTAAATATTCTCTCTACGAGAAAATGTTTTCTGGTAATCTCATCACACACACAGGCACAATCACACACACACAGATGTAAATATTTATTCATATATATGCATGTTAATATATATTAATACATGCACCTGCCTATCTTTCTCTCCTTGTGTGTGTGAGTTTGTGCATATGTTGTGCGTGTTTGCTACTGAGCGTTAATCAGGTATCACTATTTTCCTCATACCTGCCGACAGTTTCTCACATGTCATCCAGCTCTCTATTGATCAAAACCTCCGTTGTCTTTGAGCAACAACATAAATGATATACCTTCATAACTCAATTAACAGCCTGCAGCTATGCAGATCAAATTATCAAAACTTTGACTGATCTCGTTTGCTAACCACATGACGTTAATGTTTCTATATAGGTCAATTTACAAAGTCTATTTGTAAGCATAAACTAGATTATCGAAATGTCTGACAAAGAATCAAAACCGAATCGGTAAAATAGCTTTTCCGAATCGTGTCTCCAAGAAACTATAATTATTATTTCATATACGCGCAACAGATTAGACTTTTGGAATTGTTATTATTATTATTATTATTATTATTATTATTATTATTATTATTATCATTAGTAGTAGTAGTAGTAGTAGTAGTATTGTTTCATGAACAATATAACTAACGCGAACAATAATAAATCTTGCCGCTTCTATTCCTAAGTTATTACACTACCATATTGCTTGTTGCTATTTCATTGTACAAATGTATTTCACGAATATCTGTATATTTTATTCACTGAGCCAATGAATTATATATACACGCATATCTATCTGTCTGTCTGTCTGTCTGTCTATCTATCTATCTATCTATTTATCTATCTATCTATCTATCTATCTATCTATCTATCTATCTATCTATCTATCTATCTATCTATCTATCTATCTATCTATCTATCTGATGTAAATGGATTGTTGACAAATCGGCTCCAAGTAAGTTGGCTTCTTTGTGTGAAAATAACTGTTTGTTGTTGAACATTTTTGTGAAAGAGTTGTCTAACATCTTCCCCCTTTCAGCCTAGGTAAATCATTTAAAAGGAAATGCCTCCCTTGCGGATGAATTTCTCAAGTATTAGAAAATTTAATAAATTTCGATCTGTTTAAATTCCAGGCCACCATTATGATATGATGTGAAAATAAATCAGGAACTACATGGGTATTCTATAGTTGATTGGGAATTGCATAAAATGAAAGGACAGTCGTAATGCTCGTTGATACAAAAATGAAGGAAAGAATTGTCTTTCAATAAGTAATCTCATGTGAAGACTAACCACATATACGAAATTCTGTAAGCTACAATGTTATCATTATATACCAAATATTTACTCCAACTTAAAGAAGTAGGTCCTCTTTCTCTTTATATATAGCGTTACAAGTACGTTATAAGGCTAAAAGTGCATATATAGCTGTGTATGAACGCGAAAGAGAGAAAGAGAGAAAGAGAGAGAGATGAAGAGAGATTGTGTGTATTCTTGCAGGTAGGTGATGTGGGATATGATATATTTTAAAAGAAAAAAATATACTCTGTTTAGCAAAAATCCTTGTTAAAATGTGAATATGCTGTTCGTTAAGAAAATCTTTCGAATTTCATTTCATTATGTGTCTTTTTTGTTTTCTCGAAGGAACATGAATAATTTATGAGAAAATCAATAAAATAGAAGGCATACATTAGATGTTCTTATCTAGCTTCCAGGAAAGAAAATCATTGTTTTTTAAATCTGAAATTTTAGAGAAGCCAATTTGCGTCTAGTTCAGTTAGAAATGAAAATAGGGTAGTCTTTGTCTGAAAAGATAATTTTTTTTTTTATTCAAGAGAAAACAAGAATCGGTTCAAGAATTAAGAAATATTCATTGTAATATTCACTATGTTCAATATACAAATCGATGTATTATAAACATTAGTGAGTCTTTCTAGAGACATAAATGTAAGGTATATTCCGAAATAGTAGTAATGTTCAAAATATCATCAATTACAATTGAGCCTAGTCACACATTTACAAACTTTTCGCCTAGTTGCATTCTTTTGTGGAATCTAAAAGATAACCGTGCAGCCTGAAGCTGACCTACTTAATCAGGTACACTTGAGTACAAGGTTTTGGATTCATGACTGATGTCTGGACAATAACAGTAACTACAATTGTAAGCAATAAAAACTTTGCATAATATCTTTCCATCAGAAGGTACCATACATTCTAAAAATATCATTCAACATAGCTACGTCTACACCAGAAAAAAAAAAGTTGAAAGAGACTGTATACAACCAAGATGAACTGAAATGTACGACATTCGAATGATGGCACAGTCACAACTAGTCTTATAAAAATATAACACACACACGCACGCGCACACACACACGCGCGCACACACACACGCACACACATACATACGTGTATGTATGTAAGCTTGTATGTACGCACATCAAGGAAAGTAAAGCTGAATTTCTTGCATCAATACAACAAAATAATTCACTCAAGAAGCTTACTAAATTATTTTCTATTGGAAATATTGCAAATTGAAGGACCTAAGTTGATTAGGAGGAACATAGAAATGTTTCATTCTACAACTGTTAGTAGATTTATAAGTGAATAAGAGATTCCGAAAACGAAGAATTATAACATATGTACATTATAAATGCCTATGTATATGCATATTTGCGTGTACGAGTGTGTATATGTGTATATACACGCACACACACACACATATATTCGTATATATGTATATATATACGTATGTTTTACACATATACATACATATGTACATATATATAATATATATATATATATATATATATATGTACACACATACATACACACATACACATACACAAACACACACACACACACATATATATATACATATATATATATATATGTATATGTTTGCGTGTTTTTGTACATGTATGTGTATCTTATCTGAAACAACTATATACTGATGTATACGTAAAGTGTGATATCTCTACTATTCAGAATACTTAAGTAATTCATAATTTTAGACACGTTTCTCTTGGCTAAGTAATGATATTTGTTTGTTCCTACTATTTCCCATCTTCTCTACTTTTTTCGTTCCTCTTCCTTTTTTGATCCTCTCACAAGTGACTATTAAGCAAGCGACTGTGTAGTTAAATTGATAAATCCCATCTAAGTCTATATATGAGGGAACACTATAACTTTGGTCTAACAACACTACGGAATGCACTTTTAAGTTGAAGCAATACAAAATGAATATTCCCTTAGTAAGTACAGCTAGTACGTATTTAATGTACTTATTTTCTTCGAAGTAATTTTTTTACACATAATATATTACAGATATAGGCAAAAATGTAGGGAATGAGACACGCGTAAGTATTGGAGACAAAAAAACTAAATGAAATTAATGTAAAAGATTCGATATTTAGAAACATACTAAATATGTCCCTCGAGATGATTACTTACATTCCATTTCACACATTCAACTACAAGTTCTTCATTCTCAAAGAGTATTCTTTTTTGCAGATTTTCTTTACTTTTATAATTCTCTTTTAACCATAGCCCAGTATGCTTTCACCACATCTAATTATTTTGATATTTGATTACTGTGAAAAATTCCTGACATTTTTTGCTCTTCATGATTTTCCCCTGCCGTTGTCTCCATCGAAGCACATTTCTAGATGCGGAGTGACATTGTATTGCTTCTAATAAATAGTTTATTGGTTTGCACATAGAAATCCAGCTAATCCAGCAGTTCATTATTATTATTATTTTCAATATTATTGTTATCATTATTATTATTATTATTATTATTATTATTATTATTATTATTATTATTATTATTATTATTATTATTATTATTGTTATTATGTTGTTGTTGTTGTTGTTGTTGTTGTTTTTCTTTCTTCAAATTTTCTTCTATTTCTCGCCGAGTGTTTTCCGTACACCTAGGACAGAGAAGCTCATTGTATACGTAAAGTGTGATATCTCTACATGGGGAGAGTGTTTTCCGTACACCTAGGGCAGAGAAGTTCATTGTATGCATTCCCAGTTTACACACGCAAATCCACAGGTAAAATATGTATTTTAAAAATCAATAATTAAATAAAATCATGAATGGATGTTGTTGTCACAGCGATAATGCTCTTCTCAGTACATGAGTCGTTCCAGTTAACACGATTTTTGCACTTCTTGTAGTCACAGCAACATAGAGCTCCATAAGCTTTGAGAGTTTTATCAATCATTTCGACTGCTTAATACCAGTTCAATCATTTATTTTGTAATATCCCCACTGCTGATATTGCCTGAACCACTATGGTAATATTTCCGACTAATTGCCTCATCTTTTGGAGGTGCAACTCAGTGGCATTTTATTTTGAATTTCTTGTTAAAACAAATATTTCAAAATGTTTCAAAACATCTGCTGTTGATTTCCTCATTGATAACAGAGAAAATACATCCTATCCGCCCTCTTCTTACCATATTTCTCGACATACACAATCTATCGGCATCGATTTTAGTCTGCAACTCCTTGTTCATTGTTATCTCTTTCCTCCTCTTTCTAGTCTGTTCTTCAAGCTCATTCTTTGTCCATCTAACAGCACCAGGGTCAGCGTCGCAGATAAAACTCTTCATGAAATTTTTACGCATTCTTTACATTTTGAATTTATATACTAATATCCAGATGAATTCAACTTTGCCAACCATATTTTCGTAGTCGAGAAAGTACGGCCCCATCAAGCACTATTGTCTATAAAAGCTTTTACTGTATGTTTAAGCTATGTTGCGCAATACTGTCTTTTGTTTGACTGAGAAATAATTTGCTACTTACATCTATGTTGTATTGTCTGATTTGTTTAGTTCTCTGTTCCGTTTGATTGCCGCGTACAATAAGTGCAATGTAATTGATCTTATTCTAGTGGAAGATGCTTGTGCAGACATTGTGTTATGTTGGTTATGAATTGCAGTTGTTTTGCAATGAATATATAGGATAGACATTTTATTCACTGTGTATAATGATGTGAATATACTTTACCGTTTAGAATTTTGTTAGTTTTCTTCTCTATCACACCCATTATACTAATTAGAGAAAACATCGAGTCTATTTCCTGAGTTGCTCGTAAGTTTTGACAGCTTTTCGACTTTATTCGTATGATGTTTCCATCTAAAGGAATCGATATACATCTGCATATATTTTCCTTCCTGTTTGTTATTCGCTTTGATTGTGCTGTCAGAGTGGAGAGGTAAGCCACTCATTATTAAAGCCCAGTCATTATCACAAACTGCGTTTGTTGCATATTAGTATGCTGGTATTCTCAGATTCTATGACATATAGAGCATCACTCAATGTATCTAGGTGTCTACTCGCTCATGTCTCTGGGTATATTCTTTGCAAAGTATAGACATCCAGTAATGAAGTGGTCAATTGATTTTGTGTCCGTATTGTAAATTCTGTTATTGACTTCAGTCTTTGTTTTTTTTTTTATTTTTTGCTAGTAACTTTTGTGAATAAACATTGATTTTGCGGAACTAAAATTAAACTCTCCGTTCTGTGTTTATTAGAGAGCTTTCAGCTATTGACGTGTCTCTTATTACTACGTGGTTTTGTGTTCCGGTTTTGCTTTAATAGATAATTCAATCCTGCTTTGATTGTACATTTGTATTTTTCACATTATCTCTTGTTTTGGACCGTCTAACCGTCTTTGTTTTCAGTTTTAATGAATTTGGCTGCTCTTACTGTAACTTTGGTACATTTTGATGTAACAATTGAATTGTAATGCAGTTGGTGTTTTAATAATGTAAAGTGTGATAATTTGGGGTGTCATTTGCTAATAGGCTCAGAGTTACACAGCAGAGTAATATTCCCGACATATTAGTTCCTTTTCTTTTGTGACGGGCTGTCATTTAAGTACAATCCACTTTTATGGCACGTTGTTATTGGTTTGTTCTTCCATATGTACATATTAATGTTGCTATATTACCTTAATAATGGATGACTGTCCGACGTTTCTAATAACGAAGAGCGATGTATGTTATCAACGTATATTTGATAATTAATTCATATGAGGGAAGATTAGTCACTCTTTTTGTGGTCTTCAATAATCATTCGATTTCCCAATAGTTCCTCCTCACATTTATACCTCTCTTTTGGAGATTTTTATCAGGACTTCTACTTTTAGAGATTTTAATCTACACATCTTATCTCAGCTCTTTTGCAGCTCATCTTGTAAGATATCATTAATTAATTTTACATTGTGTTTTATCTTGCTTTTGTAAAAATGGTATTGCGCTACCAATTTAGGGGTTCTTTATAATTAACACTTCTGTGTGAAAGCCTTTGCATTTCGCTTATATTTTCAGGAGATATTTGTTACTTCTTAGCACGAGGAATCTGCTCTTTTTCATTCTTATAAATAGATCTTATTGCTCTTTAGTTTATTCTAATCATCACAATCTTACTCAAGACACCGCCTTTATAGAAAATAGGATAAAGATTTTATTAACTTTGTTCCTACTAGGTTTATCTAATAGCATATTACCTTAACATCACTATCAACAAAATCCTCGATCGATTCTATGTTATGCTACTATACAAAGCCCCTAAATTTATTTTCCGCTGTACATGACAAACATTTCGATATTTTTCTCTTTATTCAGCAACAATCGTGCCGCTCACTCCATTAATTCACAATATATATTGACGAAACTATATGATAATCAATTGATGTTTGCACAGTTATTCCTAATTTATTTAAACAAATATTAATTATATTTGATTTGGGAATTTAAAGATTGTTATTTCGTGGCCTATACATGTTTCTTAGGGGAATCTCCATTACAGCAGTGAACATTAGTTTATATATATAATAATACATATACATATATGTATGTATTTATGTATGTATGTATGTATGTATGTATGCATACATATATATATATAT
>NC_068992.1:44938224-44939388 GCF_001194135.2 Octopus bimaculoides
ATATATTTATATTTATATATTTATATATTTGATCCTTTATATTGAACACTCAATATTTCATCTACATTCAATACTTTCTTTCATGGTGCCATCCATTTTTATTTTATTTTTATTTTATATTGTATATTGTATATCATATTATATATTGTATATTCCATATTCTATACCCCACATTAGTTCTGCAGGAATATAAATAAAACATAAAAAACAGACAGTGTTGGAACTCTTTTAAGCAAAATAATATATATATATATATATATATATATATATATATACATACATACATATATGCGTGTGTGTGTCTGTACAGGCATATACACATATTAGAAGCCTGTTACAGTAAGTTTCATAATATTGACCAACTCATTGTGACCTATTCATATATAAACAAACAGTTCTAGGTATCTCTCTTGCGATCGGCCAGAACATGAATTAAATTATCAAATTATGCAAATGAGCTGCAAATTTAATGAAATCTCTAAATTGAATGGTTATGAATAGCTATAAGCTACATTATCTATGGTACATGCACCCGCTGATTCATACATGCATACATACATACGTACAAACATACATACATACGTACATACATACATACACAAAGTAACAACAGTCACTTGTTTACAATTATAAGTCTCACACTATCGGTCTAACTCAGTAAATTTCCCTTAACACATATTTATAATTATCCATACAGGCTGTTTAATACAATAACATTTAATTGAATTATCTGCGGGTAATGCATTGAATTATGGAAATCGAACTAATTGATTCACAGTAACCACTGCGTTTACTGTGTGAATAATATTCTTAAGGTCAACATTTACTCATGACCACTTCTCGGCTTTGGCACTAACTCAGTTTTTAATCAAATTTGGTGATGTTTACATTTTTAGATTGGTCACATCCTAAGCTACATTTTGAGCTACAAAATTTGAAAATTACTTCGGTAGAAAAAAGTTTCAGTAAAATAAATGAGGTCCAAACGGGAGAGTAATGCCTGAAATCGACTTAGAGTCGAAATACTTTTAAAAACTAAATCTATATTTTATTTTAGCTTATATGATAGATCTCGGTGAGAGGAATCTATCCATGTTACTTATATGCAAAAGTACTTCCTGGATAGTTCCGAGGAGAGGGGGAATTACTTCCTGGAAAGTTCCG
>NC_068992.1:44939398-44942283 GCF_001194135.2 Octopus bimaculoides
GACAGGGAGGTGATGAAATCTTCATACTGCTAGAGGCTCAAATCGAAACAGGGGACCCGAACTGATAAGGTTGAGAAACGCTGTTATAGATTATGCCTAACCGAAAACGATCACAGCCACATCATCCAAACAGACCGTGTGAAACCGGGCTTAGCTGCTAGTATGTTTATAAATATAAACTCCATTTCAAGCGAAGTCATTAAATTGGGTTGCTGTTTAAGCAATATTACATAATAATACTTTTAAATAATACTAGTATTTAATGTCTTAAAAAACAATGCGTGTGTGTGTGTGGGGGGGGGGTAATTCATTTTGCATGCGCCTGTGCAATCAACGTAGACCAATTTCAAATGTAAAACTAAAAACGTAACTCTAGGATTTCATTTTAAGATAAACTGGCACAAGGAGTGATTAGACCTTAGGTCATTATCAGATGCTACATATTAAAGTCGCACTTATATATGTGTGCATGTATGTCGGAATATGTGTGATCATTTATGTAAGTGCATGTGTTTTCTATTGCGCTCGTGTTCACATATTTGCATGAATACCGGCACACATTTAAAGATCCGTTTTGTTATTCTTATAAGCGTTATTAAATTATAAAATGCATTTCTGTTTTCCAGGATGTATAAAACAAGTGGACACAATTGCTTTGTTACCAGTTATAGTAGTTATATTCCCAAAATATCTAACGTTATAACCACGTTATGTAGAACCATGTTATGCACCAATAATGTTATTACAGTAATTATGGCAAGAAAAACTTCGGGATAAACAAGTTGGTTAAATACAGCAAGAAACCGACATATCTTTTAGAGCAGTTGGTAGTAATCAACAGAGAAACATACTAATTAAAAATAGTGGAAATTCTAAAGATAAAGCTAAGAAAATATACATTTCAAGATTACTGTTAACCGGAAATAGTTTATCTTATGCCTTAAGGGAACGTGATTTGCAAAGTTTGCAATATAATTAAAGTTAGATAAATAGACCAACAAAAAAAAAATATATATACATTCATGCTTATATGATTGCAATATTTATATTTTATGGACTAATGTTTCGTTTCAATTTAACCAAACATTGGCTTCTCTATCAAATTAATTACGCCTGTTTCACAATTATGTGTCTGTGTGCGTGTATGTGTACGCGCGTGTGTGTGTGTGTGAGTGTGTGTGTATATGTGTTAGGAACTGTAAGCATGGGTGCATGTGTAGACGTATGTGTGAGTAAGTGTGTATATATAGTTACATATAAACTTACGACTACCTACTCAACACAATAATGATTATTATAAATTTTTCAAACACACGAAATGTCTGTCATAGAAATGAAGATTTTTATATTCAAAAGTAATTTCTTCAAATTGTTCATCAGTTATTTTCCTTGTGTAATATTTGAGTGTTTGCGCATCAACTAATGATTGTTACAGGCCAGTAAAGTTGGATAAATGGTAAACATCAGATTCATATTCGAGTATAATACCCCTGTCTCTTCACCAAAATTCCGAGTTAGATCCCACTTCCCACCCATAACAACTACATACATTCTTATACTTATTAAGCCATTTCTCACTAATATAACCCACCAACCCCACTTTAGCAAATGCCAGATATTTCAGTCATAATGTTAATTGAGAACGCGGAAGACATAGTTATTTAACTCCATTGTTAGACCCTTGTAACAACTTTAAATTTTTAATTTTAATCTTAATTTAATTTTATTTAATTTCATTTTATTCTATTTTTATTTTCCTGTACGTGTATACATTTATTTGTTCGTCCATTATTACCACCACTTGAAATTCATTGGCTACCTAGGATGTATGATTCAGCATTTTGTTTTAGTAGATAACTCCATTGGTATGCATCTCATGTACTAGTTGTTTCCCCTTAACTATAAAATATTACAGCAGTTTGACAGACAGTATTTACCTATTTATTTTATTCTTATTTGCGTTATGTTGAGAAGGTGCAGAAGGCCCTCCTCGCATTCTCTATTTACTGGTTTGTTTTCTTCTTTATTTGCATATCCCCTGTAACGGTCTTAACTTTTGCCTTTGGTTAAAATATAATTGACCAATTGTGGAGATAGATGGACTTTGGTCAATTCTATTGTGGACAATGTGTGGTGGTCTCTACAATATTTCAGTAAGTACACTATTATAAGAACCCTACGGTTTTATTTTTGGATAAATATTAACTATCCCTATTTATGACATCATAAGTACTATTCTTTTTCTAGATATATTGGTAATTCGTGTTTTATTTTAGTACTAAGTTCATTTCACTACTATTCATACACCCTGGTTTCCCTTTTATATAGAAATAACCCGTAATTATATTTCTAGGTCACTGCTAGTTTGCTCTTTTGCCTGTCGACTTCAAGCTCCACGCTGCAAGATGGTATGATTTTTATTGGGCTCTTCTCCAGGCAGTGTTCTTTCCTGTTCCCTCTTCCCTTCGTTTATTTTATTTTACGCTTTTGCATTCACTCTGATGACGTTCTATGTACTAGATCGAATGTGCTATGAAGATGACGAATATTATTTTCGGAATTTCTTTCGTAAGCACCGACTAATACTGGAAGCGGAAACGGCCGTAAGAAATGTTATGTCATGCTTTGTATTAAATAATAATCAACCAATGCAGTTCAATTTGTTTGTTGATCAAGTTTTCTCCATTCTTTGATTTTTAAAAATTTTTATTCCTGATAAACTTTTGTTTATTTTGCTGTTACCTATGAGCGTAAAGTACCTGTGTACCCATACCCAGGGATAACACAGGTAATTGATACCGATAGTAAATACGGATATTGTTATCCCTTAGTCGCTTACTACAACCACTAACTCTGCTTACCTTTATATATATATATATATATAT
>NC_068992.1:44942817-44947404 GCF_001194135.2 Octopus bimaculoides
TATATATATATATATATATATATATATATATATCAAGATAAAGATGCTTCCGTAATTTACATTTATAAACGTATGTATATATATATGTATATGAATGGATATACAAATACGCATATATGCACTTATATATATGTAATTTCTGCTTGTGTACGCAAGTATATCTGCATTTATCATTCGTCTTTCTGAAGAAAATATTCTGCATTTTGAATGTATTCATGTATCAAGTTTCATGTTTGTCTATTTTACACATTGTAAATATATGCAACATCTAATAAACGTATTCCGAACACCTATAATTGTTTCCTATCCATCTTTTCTCTGTTCTATCGGCCCGACCTTATGCTTTCTTCTAGCCAACTCTACTTGTACCTCTCTATTCTACGCCTGCACTAGAAGTTGCACACCAACTGTATGCATATTTCAACACACAAGCAGGTTTGCTGGTATTTGTTCCCATACATGTGAATGCCGGTTGACAATTGTAAGTGCACCTCTCATTCAAATCCTGCCTGTTATCGATCCTGGAAATGAATACAGCGAAAAGAAATAATTCTGCGAACGATGATAATTCTTGGATATCAATTTACATGGAAGTATCTGTAGAAACGTCAGACCGAATGCAATCACATGGATAGCTTTATTGTCAAGTTTTGATATCTTTAGGTAGTTAATGAAGCACTAACAGAAACTGCAGTCCTTATGATAGTAATATTCTGTACGTTATCTATTTCTTGTTTTGGAATAACCTTAGCCAGAGGAAGTTGAAAACATCGCTTGTTTTTCGATAAAGGTCTTATCATATATTCCTTCTAGCGATCGTTATGCCACAGAATGTGAAGTAAGTTGCTCTCTGTATACCATTATGATCAGAATTTATTTCCCAATGGCACTGCATACATTCACTGGATAATAGCATTAAATATTTTAGATTATAAGAAACTTGTACAGAAAGTTATATTGCAAAGTATTGTATTTGTTAGGATTCTGTGCCTACTGACTTCAAATCCTGTAGATCTTGAATTTGTTTTTGATCTTTTAGGATCATTAATGAGAACCCAAGCAAGGTGGTAAAATGCTAGAAAAGATAATTTATCGTACTTCTTCTGCCTCTTAGCTTTCTGAGTACATATGCCACACTGTGATATTTTCACGGAGGACTTGATCTGTTCAACTCAACTACCAAGTCACGTGCGTTTAGCAGAGTCCAATCAGCTGCAAATCATTCGAGCTAGGTTTTCGGTTTGAATATAAATTCCTCTCTCCCATCAGTCTCGGAGAGCCTATTATCCCTTTCTTGTTATCGAATTTAATTATAGCAGATTGTCGCTCTTTTGATTATCCCCATGTTTGAAGAAGTTCCCGTACAAACGTTTGCTACATTTTGTTTTATTCAGGTTGGAAGAACTAGGATTTTACTTATATTCGCAGTCACTCTATATTTGTAGTTAGGCCTTAGGAAATGTCTAGAAAACTGAAGTCCGTAAGGTTTGTACTGTGTTATTCGAGAATTACTAGATGTGCAATAAAACAGACTCGTAATCACAACAATGTCGGGACCAGCCGTGGCCACAATTCCTGGCTGAAACAAGTAAAATATATATGATTTTGCAGTTTATTATGTGTGCTAAAACGTGATAACAAAGTTGTATGATGAGTGAAGTTGAGTTCATTTGAAATTTGTTTTCTTTCAATAAGGAAGAGTTTAGAGTTTCTGAATTCCTGCGTTTTTCCTTTATCTGAAGCTATGTTTGGCATTCCTACTGACATATTTTCTATATTTGTTTATTATGGTCAGCGGCTTCTTCGTAGACATTTCTAGCAACATCTACGACTAGAGTACCATGCGCGAATCTTTCTAAGCTTTTCAGTAATAGGTTTATTGAGCAGCAATTCATCTTTTTCACCACAAGTCATTGCAGTACCCACTCAAGTCTCCTGAAAATGACGTCATGCTTTTCATTCAGCAGTTTATGTAAACTATATTACTGTAAAAACATTTTACGAGTCTATTGTTTTTAGTGGTTGGTATTTGTTAAACTTCTGTACTAAGACGCACTTCCGCCCAACAATTTCTGCCGAGAATGAATTGTCCATCATATCATTGTGATCAGCAAACTATTTAACACACAGCTTCTGTCAACCAAGCACTCTCTCAAGAAATTGGTTTTAGACGTGTGTTAGAAGGAGGTTGAACAGTAGAAATGGTTGAGGAGCCTACACACTAGGTTGGTTCATTGAGTTATATTATGCTTCTATCTGTGTTTGGAAGCAGTCAGCTTCAGAATCGTCTGTATTCCCTGCAGTGTTCATAGCATAAATAGCAACCTAGCATGTTTTGGTGTTAATTTCCTTAAAACTCCCCTCTTTTAATACCAATCTCCATCATTGTTCTGAATGTTAGAAACTGCTTTAAGTTCTGTAGTTAAAGAAATTAAATATAAAACATGACTTATTGTCTTTTGAACATGGAATGTTCTTAAATTCCTTCGAAATTTAACATGCTTTTCCTAGAACATTGGAATGCTCCTAAAATAAAAAAAATATGAAAAATTTATAAAACTTGAACCAAGTTAAACAGAAATTACTTTGAAATACGACACATTTTCGCACGTAATATTGCTCAGAATATATCGGTGTATTGCTGATAGTACCCTCGAGCCATTACACGAATTCTTTTGCGGCTTCATTTCCTCAAATGCAAAAAAGATATTTAAAAAAATGACTATTCTTATATTCTAACTTGTTTTCATGATTTTAAGTGGAAGGTGAGAGAGAGGGGAAGAGGAAGTAGTGAGAATTAGAGAGATAAAAGCGGCAGAGGGAAAGCAGGAAGAGAAACGAAAGTGATAGGGGAAATGGTAAATGTAAAGAGAGTATTTTTTTTTTATGTTGCCAAATAAAATAAATAAAACAGAAATACTGGATATTTCATATTGTTTTGCAGAAAACCAGACGACTTACAGCAGCAAAAATGCGAGATACAATATAATTCATAAAATAATTAAAGATAATTAGAATACATACACGGACACACAAGCGAACGCACATGCGCACACACAGAAACACATACACACACACAAAGACACACATACACACACGGATACACATATACCTATATACATATACAAATCTATACAAAAATACATATAAATATAAAAGTAGATATGTAAATATGCCATTATAGTTGTGTATATACATACATAAATACACACTCACATATACACACATATACCCACACATATAAAAATATATATGTAATTCACCGGAAGGTATCATAGGTAGCAATGAATAACGTATCAAATATAGTAAAAACTATAACACAGCAGTGCGTATAAATTACAAAATGCACCACGTGATCTTCATTTCCCTCTGTGTTCCTTGACATAGCATTTTTATCATTCTTTTTTTTCAGTTTTCACTCATCTATGCCTGTGTGAATGCCTTAACGCTATTTATTGCATTATTCGTTACAAATAGTTTTCTGTTTTTCACCTCACTGACTCTTTGACTTTTCTCTATGGATTTATCGCACATCTTCCATTGCACCAGCTATATCGGTGAAATCTATCTATCTATCTATCTATCTATCTATCTATCTATCTATCTATCTATCTATCCAACTATCTATCTATCTACATATATATATATATATATGTATCTATATATCGATCGATCGATGTATCTGTATATATATATTTATCAGTGTATTTTGCATATTTGCCTTTGTGTGTATGTTTGTATGTTTGTATGGGTGTGTAAAAATAAATGTGCAAATATATGATCTGAGATATACGTTCATATATACATACATTCATTTAAATACATACATATAAATATAAATATATAAAGCGATAGATAGATAGATAAATAGATAGATAGATAGATAGATAGATAGATAGATAATTTAATAATAATGGTAGAAATTGATATTAATCAATCAAAACCAGTGGTCCAGCATATTAAAACAAATCCGAAGACTAAAATTATATTACATACACAAATAAGAGTAATGACCAGCAAAAGTGGACTCCTATATGCTAGAAATAGATGCCGAATCATCTAACCACGAAGAATATGTTCTCAGTAAAATTTCAGCGAGACGACAGACCGTAAAAGGGCAAGACAAATAAAAAAAATGATTAACCTACGCACCAATGGCTTCACCTGTTAATACTTACATAAGTAAATATCTGCAGGATCACCACCTTGTCCTGGGCCCGTCCAGTTGCCCATTGTTTTGCTAACTGAAATCACTTGCCTAACTGAAATGACTAGTTCTACCTGTTTTTGCAACCATTCAGCATCAATTTGTTCTAGTCTTTGCTCCAAGTTTCACTGAAAAACTTTTGAATCTAGTGCTCTTAGCTTAGATTTCCTTGGGGCCGGCAAGATTAGAGTAGTCCTGAGATTAACCGGCCGAAACTGCAAAGATGATCTGCTTCCCGATTGAAGATTGAAAGATTCAAATGATCCGTCCTCGTTATTTTTCCTGTCCGTTTGTCTATCACCTATTGTCCGAATGTTTTGTTGACGCCTGTTACGTTCTTGTTCCACTTTTGTTTTGATATCATATATATATATATATAT
>NC_068992.1:44949669-44951865 GCF_001194135.2 Octopus bimaculoides
TATATATATGCTTATAACTTTAAAGGTCCTTCTCGAGTCAAATGGACTCATAGAGCTGGTTTCCCGGATTCCGTGGCGTATATATTGAGCCTATTGACAGGACGCCGGTCCATTGCAGGATCACTCATTTTCCCGGCTGAGTACACTGGAACAACCTATTAAATTAAGTGTTTTTCTGATGCGCATGACACAACACTCGGTCTAAGAATCGAAACCACAATCTTAGGATAATGAGCTCTACATCCTAAACAGAAATCCACACGCCTCCTTCTTCTCCCTCTTTCTCTCTCTTTCTCTCTCTCTCCTTCTCTCTCACATACACGCGCACACACACATATATATATATGCATATGCACAGACATTTATATATCGTACAAGTCGCTTTGTAAATATCTAAATAGCAAGCTGAGTGCACCTAAGGTAGTTAGACAGAAGAATGTAATAGAATTTTAAATGCAATAATAAGAGACATGTTTAATTTAATTAGTTATTAAACAAAAATATTGCAATAACATTTCGTTTGCGAAAAACTCTTAATTAACAAACCGTTTTACTTACATTAATTGGAAACATGTGTCGCAGTGCAGTTCACAGTTCTTTCACCTGAAATGAAATTATCCATCTAATTGACTTCATTAACTCTCTCACTACGAAATAGATGCTAAAAGAGTAACAATGTTGTTAGAAGTAATTTAATTAAATAAATCATTAAAGGAGTCATTTATAAAAACATAAAGCGCATTCAGACTTCAGCAAATATTTTCTATCTTTTGTTTGTATTTTGATAGGTTTATGAAGTTGTATTTCTTTTGTGGCATCATCAGTGCTAAATTAATTGCAAGTGATGGAATGTGTTAGGTTATTATACTGCATTAATAAACAGCTTAATGAATAATGAGAGCTTACTTTGGAAATTATAACAAGTAACTTTAATTAATGATTGATTCGAAAGAAGAAATTGGTAGATAGAACCGAGCACACTTGATTGTGTTCTTCTTTCTTGTATTTTAGTAATTTATCTTGGGAAGTAAAAATCCGAAGTTCGCATTCTGTAACTAAATTTATGAAACATTTAAGGCGTCATACCGGTTGAAATTTAGTCAATGGTGACATGTTATTATAAATCGTACCTAATGAATGGTTGATGTAATTTACTTTAAAGAAATGAATGATAAATGATATCTTCTGAGGTACTTCCGGTAGTTAAATAATGTATTTTAAATTTATAAGAAAAGCGATAAAATCTCAATACATTGACAAAAATGATAGAACTAGGCAAGCGAAAACAGATATTGTAAAACAGGCGTTTGAGTCAGTGAAGCATGGTTAGATACTTTAAGTTTATGATCACAATCGATATTTTTATTCCCGGATATGATTGAAATTGAATCTAGATAAGAAAACCAAAGTGTACTGCATTAACTGACATATACATACATAAATGTCGACATGAAGAGAAAGATCATTTCTCAGATATTACGTTTAAAACTGGAGGAAATGTTTTAAACATAGTTTGAGATTGGTGCTTAGTTTACATTTATTTGACAATCCACTGAAAACAGACATTGTGGCGCTGAAATTGTATTTTTTGCACAAATATCAACAGATCTGCTATTACATATTTCAAACACTATCAGCACCACTAACGGTCTAAATTTTAGCATTGTTAGATTTATTTATTTATTTTTGGGGGTTAAAATCCCTGACATGGTGTCTGCAGAAGATTACTGCTGTGGTTTATATATATATATATATATATGTATATACGGGCTGCTTTAGCAATTAGCAGCTCAGTCACCAGTGTCCATCTTGAATTTTCTCCATCCGTTAACCCATTTTATATATGCATGTCTTCAGTTGCAGGATAAGGAAAATTGCACTTCCTTGTCCGCTTCATCTGGAGGATCTCACGACATTCGGTGCGTCTCCACCAACATCGAATAGTGTATCATCGAATAGCACCACTTTGTTACCGAGAGTCTGAAACTGCCAGCTCTACCTCCGCAAATGACTGTATCTTCTCTACCAACATTCAATATCTATCAACAGGAAAAACAAACCTCACTGCTTCATCAGCAACGGTACGATACTTAACCTCCGCTGCCACGGACTGATACATCCAGTCCTTTCAGCATTAAGCATTTTCTGCAAACTTCCATTATTGCCTTCTATTTATATATATATATATATATATAT
>NC_068992.1:44952050-44953488 GCF_001194135.2 Octopus bimaculoides
ATATATATGGGGGGATTGGGTGTGGGTTTGTGTGTGTGTGTGTGTATGTGCGTATGTGTGTGCGTGCGTGTGTGTGTGTGTAGATACATACATGTAAACGTGTATAGTGCTTTCCTTTCGTTTTTTTATTATCACCAATTTAAGATTAATGCAACAACTAATCTGATTAATCCCTCAATGATGCCGTTTCCACCATGTGGCAACATACACAAAACACCAGCACATCAGTATATGCTCTTATTCACATATCAGTCCCATACATGCATACACCAGGGAACACACCAGACATTCATATGTACAGCTAAATACTAGGGGTATGCTTATACTCACACATCAGTTGTAGACGTATACTCAGCCGTTCATGCAGATACATGGGTACATACACAAATGCAGTGATGGGCATATATACACACTTACTAGATGTATTTGTACATACACACACGGATACATGCATGCAAAGCACTTACGCGCACATACATATACACAGAAATTACTAATGTGCACGTATACATGAACTCACGCGCGCGCACTCACACACACATACACACACACATGGAAGCACGTACAGACACGTACACACAGCACATGCATACATATAAACATACTCGCACACCGACAGGCATACAGCTGAGATACACAGGTCGGTATACGCCAACAAGCCGATGCCTTTAGATCACATACGCTCACACGCTCACATACACAGCAGACACACCAACATCAAACGCACCAGATACGCGCACTTACACACTAATACAGCATATGTAACCACACACACACGCACGCACACTTCCAAGTACGTGTCAGCAACTGGTGCCACTAAGAATTTGTTCCCTAGACAGCGAGACGACAACAACATCCTGTCCAAACACGTAGTCCTCGAAATCCCGTGTAGAATTTGAAGAAGTCATAGATGATATGATTGAGCTGCTAGGGTCCCAGAAAAGGGTCTATCTAACAAGAAGCTGATGCTGGAAAAGGAACCAGTTGAGAATACAGATGACACAACAGAATTTCCACCGACGGTTTTTAATTTGTCTACAAAAAATTATTGCTTGTCTGCAGATTTTTGCTGATAACGATCCTATTCACCAACGTAACATAACAATTACAAGAGTTTACAATGGTCTCAGCTCTTCTAAACTGAGCTGTACAAAGAGATGATAATCATAAACAACAAATAGATTTGTATAACTTCTAAGCCTCTGAAGCTGATATTCGTGATCGTAGATATTGTCCCTCATCCTCCGAGTAACCACCACTCAGACAGTAGTTAGCATCTTAGGCGGTAAGAACGTTTGTGCATATATATATATATATATATATATATAATGTGAAAAAAATTTGAAAAATCTGAATTTTGAGATTTTTCAGATTCTTTATATGCTTGGCCACATGGTTTTAAATTGAATTAGTATCTAATTTATCACCCTATATATAT
>NC_068992.1:44956406-44964300 GCF_001194135.2 Octopus bimaculoides
ACACACACACACACACACACACACACACACATATATATATACGACGTTTTCTATCAGTTTCCATCTACCAAATCCATTCACAAGCCTTTCGTCGGCCCGAGGCTATAGTAGAAGACACTTGCCCAAAGTGCTACGCAGTGGGTCTGAACCAGGAACCATGTGGTTGGGAAGCAAGCTTCTTACCACACAGCCACGTCTGCCCTTATATATATATGTGCGTGTGTGTGTGTGTGTGTGTGTGTATTTCTGTGTCTGCGTCTATCCTCCTCTCTACCGTTTGACAACCGGTGCCGGTGTGTTTACTTCCCCGTAACTTAACAATTCGTCATAAGCAATGATAATATAAGTACCAGTGTTTAAAAAACGTACTGGGGTCGATTCACTAACTAAAATTTCTTGAAGGTGGTGCCCCAGCATGGCTATTGTCAAATCCCTAAAACAAGTTAAAAAAAATAAAAGATAAGGCGGCAAGCTGACAGAGTCGTCATCACACTAAGATCGATGCTTAACAGTATTTCTTCCGCTTTTACGTTCTGAGTTCAAATGCTGTAGTTGTCAACTTTGCCTTTAATCATTTCGGAGTCTGTAAAATAAGTACCAGTTGAACACTGGGGGATCGATGTAATCGACTTATCCCTTCCCGCGAAATTGCTTAGCTTGTGTCAAAATTCGAAGTCAATATTGTGTGCTATCAACTTAAGCTAAATCCATGACATCGAGTTTTGAACGGAGCTAAATACTTTCACATTATTGATTACAATAAAACGATTGTCGCTTTAAATTAGAAAACACCAGGACAATATTTATAGTTGAGAATAATTTTATGAATAAGCAAACGTTTCTAAGTTCACTTTGAAATCTTTCTATTTATTTTCGATTTTACATATTTGCCATGCCATTAAATAGATTTGGTTAAAGTATATAATTTCTGTGAAGTTGGTTCGCATTTGCCTTCCACCGCCGTTGGTTACTCCCTCTCTCTCCCACCCTCAGTACCTCTTTTCTCTTCCTCTCTGTCTTTCTATGAAGTTCTCCCACGCTCTCTTAATTGATTTCTCTCCACGTTATTTAATATCTATCGATTTATCTATCTTTAATTGTTCAGTCACCTTCACCCATATATATATATAAGTATACATACTGATATACACACACATTATATTATATGTAGTAAACGTTGACCTGTGTTTGCCTGTGTGCTTGTGTATATATTAACAACAAATGGAATTTGCTATATCCTTGCGCCATCGGGCACGTGTTTATTGTTATCGATTCATCCCTCGCCACAATGCACGTTTTTTAACCTATAATGTATACATGTACAAGAATATATATATATATATATATAAACAGATACATGAATGTGTGAGTGAACATGTGTTAGTGTATGTGTGTTTGTGGAATCGAATGAATAGACACTCCTTGGTCCATTTGATAGTGTTGATATTTTCAGATGAGCGGATGTTACCTAAAGCACCTACCATTCAGTTTTATAGGGACTAAAACATGTGACTAATTGGTCAAAGATTGATAGAATGATTAATGAGGTCACTGAACCTAGGACTTGGGTCTGTGTTGTTACGATTCACCGGCTACGGACGCCGAATCCGCCGTTCTTCTCTCACTAACAACTGCTGCCCTTACATTTAAACAGAAAATAGTACATTTCACGACGTTCGCCAAATTTGCCAACGTAACTCATGACATAGATTTTAATTCCAAATATCGGCACACGGCTAGAAATTTCAAGGAAAGGAGTAAGTCGATTTAATCGAGCCCAGTGCCCAACTGGTATTTTGTTTATCGATCTCAGAGGGTGAAAGGCAAAGTCGATTTCGGTGGAATTTTAACTCAGGAAGTAAGGATGAAAGAAATGTCACTAAGCACTTTGTCTGGCATGCTACGACTGAGATAGATATGGTTAGCTTGAATCGCTTAGTAAACAGAAAGTAGGAGAGAGAGAGAGGGAGAGAGAGAGAGAGAGAGAGAGAGAAAGAGAGAGAGAGAGAAAGAGAGAGAGAGAGAGAGAGAGAATTATGTAGGTGGAGTGCTCTTAAAGAACAATCTCTGGGAACACTGTTAAAACTATTTGTTTAGTATTTCCGTGGGTTTTCTTTCAACTCTCTGTTTCGTCTACAGCTCACTTCCTGATAATTATTTAACATGTTACTGTATATGTCAGGATAAATGTAAAGCTTATGCGATTTGAAATTTGCTAAAACGCTTGTCATAAGTCAACTTATTGTAATGAACTGAGTGTCCTCATTGTAGCGTGGACTAGATTTATGAAACTGAAGCGAAAATAAGAATATGGTATGGTTCTACAACGTTTTATTGAAAGAAATCATTCAGTTTGGTATATATTATTTCATATGATTCTATTAGATATTTTTTTCCATCTTATGTCTTGGTTCTCGCGACGATATTCCATTATACAGTTCATATTATTTACTTCTCAAATGATCCCAGGTAAGGTGACCTGTATCTCTATCTTTCTTCTCGAATGTTTGTGTTGTTTATCACAAAGTTTAAATTTATTTGTTGTTAGCTTTATAAACAAAGTATGTTATAAATTTATCAATGAGTCATAAAAATTATTCTTTTGCTGAGTAGTCTGTTACAGCTAAATGTTACAGTCAATTGTAGGTCCTATTAGTTAAAATATTAGCAAAATATTACAATAAAAATACTTATAGGTCCTGTTAGTTAAATTAGTATACGTTTTATCAAGTGTAAATAAAGTATATCATACATGCATGTTGGCAAGTTTGAGTGGGTTAATATAAGAAACTTTGGTAGTATTTTGTTAAATATTGAGTAGAGAATATGAAAGGAAGTGACGTGTTCCCTGCAAGATTTAAAGAAAACATTTGTTACACATATTAAAAACGAATTACACGAAGAGAAGCAAACGAATGGTTGCTTTCTGTGATTATTTATTGTATTAAATAGTTGCATTTTTGTTATCTTTTCTGGAATTCACTTTTTGTCATAGTGTTGTTGCAATAAATATCTGAGTTTATGTTTATTGCGCAAAAGAACAATTACATGCAACCATATACGTATCTTATATAAACTGGAGAGAAGGTGGTATTGTGTGGTATTCAAGCCTCCTCCGAATATATAAACATTACGATTCAAAGGAAATGGAATCAGTAATCGAAACTCATTTCAGAACTTGGTTGGATGAGATCCAAACAAACTATAGTACAAAACATACCGCTCAGCAATGCCCAACTTGCAACTCTCACTTCTATATTGAATATTCGATTAATTTCTGTGTAAGAATTCAGAAAATCAAATATTTTTATTCAGAGTTGGATGCCATCACAGGAATAGGTTTCTTCATCAAAGACATCACGCAATCGATAAAGGATTTTTATTAAATTCTTTCGAAGTATAGATGTTTTGACAGCTGTTATAATAGAAATAATTAACACCTAGATTTATCTAACAAATCAATGAAGAACGAGGTGATATAATAAATATTTACTAAAATAGCAAAGATTCGCTCTGGATATATAATATACTTCTTATCAAAATGAAATTGTAATTATATACTGGATGACGTGTTGCTTTTCAGAGCAGTGAGCTGTCTTATAAAACATATAACGGATGTTACAACCACATCAGTTTGAAATAAGCTAATACTTTACAATTTCTTGTAAAGCTTTTGCTCATGCCCGTTATATATGAACATGGGCATAATAATAATAATAATAATAATAATAATAATAATAATAATAATAATAATAATAATAATAATGATAATAATAATAATAATAACAATAGTAATAATAGTAGTAATAATAATAATAATAATAATAATAATAATAATAATAATAATAATAATAATAATGATAATAATAATAATAATAATAATAATAATAATAACAATAGTAATAATAGTAGTAATAATAATAATAATAATAATAATAATAATAATAATAATAATAATAATAACAATAGTAATAATAGTAGTAGTAGTAGTAATAATAATAATAATAATAATAATAATAATAATAATAATAATAATAATAATAATAATAATAATAATAGGCACACAGAGCTGCGCTCGGTAGTGAAGTGAAACCACGTTATAAAAAAAAAATAATAATGATGATAACAATAATACCATGAACAAGAGAAATAATAATAAATTGATTTCTTCTATTTGCCACCAGAGCGAAGGACGAGGGGGACAATACAAAGACAAATATAAAGCGCGGGGGTTTACCTATAATGGAATGATAAAATAAAAAAGTATACACGGAAGTATACACAGTATATGACACTAGAAAAAGTTATTTTGATGGGACCCTCCTGAGGCAGGAGGACATCTAGGCTTAATCAAGGAACCCCACCATCCAAGATCACTTTGAATACCAAAGACGAGAGCCCTCTCCAACATCTTTCTTCCTACCCACAGATCTATACTAAGTGAGGTGCCATCCACTCTTTCCATTTTCGAAACTTTCACCTACCTTTACATAAATTCACTCGAGGACAGTAACTCTTTCACTTTCCTTTTCAAGTGAAACTTGAAAAAGGCGATGTGGGCTTTACCAAACAGGAATGTTTGTTATTATTATTATTAAAATTATTATTATTATTATTATTATTCAGGTCACTGCCTGGAATTGAACTCGGAATCACGGGGTTAGTAGCCCGCGCTTTGAAACACTACGCCATTACGGAGCTTATAAATCTAATATTCTCCTATCCTTCCTTAATGCTGGTTCCCATATGCTGTTCATATCTGCACTCGGTCTCTTCATGTAACTTTATGTAAGCCCCTGTGGCCAATAAAAGGATTTATTATTATTATTATTATTATTATTATTATTATTATTATTATATTATTATTATTATTATTATTATATTATCATCATCATTATTATTATTATTATTATTATTATTATTATTATTATTATTATTATTATTATTATTATTATTATTATTATTATAATCATCATTATTATTATTATTACTCACTCCCACTAAATTTCATGCCTCGTGCCTATAGTAGAAGGATTATTGTCTTTATTATTGAACAGAAACCGGAATTCAAATCCCGCAGAGGACACGTTTGGAATTTAACCCTCAATGGTAGATTAACTAAAGTACCAGTCAATTACCGGGGTCGGTGGTATCGACTAGTACCCTTCCCTTCAAAATTGTTGAAAATGTGCTGCCGTGTAATACGATGGCAGAATTATTGGAACTCTATTAGCCTCTCATTGATAAATTCTGCCAATTATCTCGCCAATACACCTGGTGAAATAGAGGAGTTTCCAATCAAACTCTCGCCTTGTGCCCTCCTCTATAATTAATGTACTCATCACCTTCGTATTATGTTTTAATGCTATTTCCACACTTTTCATAGCGAGGGTTACCAATGAATCGCAGTAAGTTGAACAATGGGACTAGATGAGAGACAGGGACCATTTGACACTGTATTCCACCGATCTTTTGAGACTCGCTTCTCTTTAGCAATGTTGTAACTAAAATGTTATTGCAGTACGAGCCGTTATTTCAATTGATTCATAGCATCAATTTAAAAAAATCTAAATGAATGAAATTAGAAAACAAAAAGATCATTTCATACACCAAATTGACATTTCTAATTCGTCTGCATGTTCCATTCCTAAACTAAATAAAAAAAAATGTTATTGATTAATGCTAATTAATAAAACCTGAATATATCTGAATAAACCCTTACACTGAACTTGAACGTTGTCGGAGGTCCAGATTAATGTAATGTGAAGAAAGTGACAATTATTCTAGTCACGACCTCTCACACATTGCTCTCCTATACCATATATAACTGACAACAAAATGGAAGAAATCATATATTAATGATATTTCCATAATTCAAATTACATAGCTTACCCTAAAGCAATTTCCATTATCGGGACAATTTCTGACATCGCTTGAATATGCTTCTCCATGTTAACATTAATATCAACTTGTGATAATATACGCACATACACACTTACATATGGGTATATAATGTATATATGTATATGTGTGTGCATGTGTGCGCGCGCGAGTACATATATATATATGGAAAGATCTATACACACACAACACGCATACGCACTCACACACACACACACGTATATGAAGTGTTGGATAAATGGTTTAACAAATTATTACACTAAAAGGTTTCAATTTCAATGCATAGTTAGAAAACTAGTTTGAAAGTTGAATGTCAGCGAGTTACAGCCATCAATGGAAAATTATTTCATAAAAAATTATGTTACAGTAAGATAAGATACTTCAGCTAGATTTATCGACGCTAATTTGATTGCTAGTTTTTCTCCATTTAATCTCTATTACTTTAGATAATGATTTGGGGAACTTAGATAAATTTCTGCTTTTATTGAAGGGGTGTACCCAAGACCACTCAGTCTGGGTAATGTATCCAGTTGTCGGTAAGTTGACTGGTTTTTCTTAGAGAAATTTATCCAGGTGCTGCTTAAATGTATTTTTAGTTCATTCATTTTTTAAAATCTCTTAGGATAGTGTTGAATAAACCGGAGTCCGTTGAGTTAATAAAATCAACTTCTTCTGAATGTTGTTATGTGATGTGAGCTCGATTCGGTAGCCACTTAATACTTGGCCTTGTGTGTTCTGTGAACTTGATTCCGGCATCGTAAAGGCGTTAATAGAATATTATTTGAATTTTGAAAATGTAGCACTCGTGGCAACGTTAAAGAGATTTCTTTAGAGGGGGCCTAGTAACCGGAACTGTCATGCCGCTTAAATTGCCTATTGACATTTTTTGTAATTAAAGCACGAGTGAAGAGTCTTCAATTTTGATAATAATCTGATTCATGTAGGCAACACACTAACACCAGCAGTGCTCAATGTGAGGCCAACCAAATGTAAAAGAGAGAAGCAAGATGGCTTCAGGTTCTGTAGACTGGCTTGTTGGAAGTTTGTAGAACATATCCTTCGTGGTATATCGACTCTGTTGGTGTTCTGCTGAAATTCTTGTTGAAAGATATACTAAAGTCTCTGATATAAGTTGGTACCACGAGACCTAGCAAGGATTTTCCTTGTTTTACATTATGTATTTCCCTCAATAATTAGATTACATAGCATAGAACGAAGGGAAGTACTGTCCGGAAATCTATTTTCATGTTGATTTTGAGAAGCTGAGATTCTCTACATTATTTCATGTTTTTCTATTACTGATTATTTTGCGTAATTATGAATTTCATCAGATAAATCAAGTGCTCATATATGAAAATTGTGGGATGTGTAGCAACTCAGACAAAATGTTATTCCTAAATACATGAATCATTCGGATTTAGATAAAAGTAACGTTGCTCGTTACGTTTTCACTTCCACGTTTGTTTGTTTTGCTTTTTTTTATAAAATGGAAATATTATTTCTACACAAGAGATGAAACAAAAAATCTGGAGTATCAATAAGGGCAAATGTCATTTGTTATAGACAATCTCTTAAAGAGATTTATGTTGTGTAAACATCGACAATGACTATCCACATATAAATTACGCCGCCCCTCCTCCTTCGCTTTCATGATAATCAAAATAATATTAGTAATACTAATAATGATTTCAAATTTTGGCACAAGGCCAGTAATTTCAAAGGAGGATAAATGTTGATTACATCCACTCCAGGGTTACACTGGTGGTTATTAGATCCACCCCGAATGGATAAAAGGGAAAGTCGATTTGGACTCAGAACATCAAGACGATTGAAATGTCGGTACGCTTTCTGCTTGGGAGTGCTAATGATTCTCCCAGGTTAGATAGTAATACTACTAATACTAACATGAATATTAATTGCTTTCATTATATCAAAATCTAAACACCCCCCCACACCCAAAACAGATATTTACATAAACACGCACGTATGCATA
>NC_068992.1:44964341-44970362 GCF_001194135.2 Octopus bimaculoides
TCTGAGAACAAAACAGTTACGACTTATTCTAAAAATATTACATATGAAAATCGTTAACATTTAATGCAGTGTTTCTGTGTTTGCTAATGAAATAAAAATTTATCTTCATCGAACACGCACACGCATAATATGTGCTTGAGTATGTCTGTTTATGCATTATGCTATATAACTTTTCTGTGTATTTTACCGGACTGTTCCAAATATAATCGAACCAGATCAATAAAGTAAACACGATGACATGTGTGGTAATACGGAAGGAAGAAAGCAATATATTGCAAAAAAAAAAAAAAAATCCAATTGTTTAATTAATATTTCTTCTTAAAACTGTAGTTTTGTTTTGTCTATAAACACGCAATATTCTCGTTTCTGACAGTGATTAGTGGAGGGAGGAAGAACAACAAATAATACAGCATTATCTATGAAATTTTGCCTTTTATATTATTCAATTATATTTCTTGTCTAAAACCGAATAATGGTAGATATGGAATCAATATTGATTATCTAATCAATTCTTTGAAATTACTACTCAATTGTGGCATGAGCCTTAGAACGAAAAAACTTCTTACGAAAATCTTTAATAATTGTTAATGAATGTTTTCATCTCATTATTTCATCTATAAATCTCCATCTATCGTTTGTCAAAATGCTAACCAAATTTTCATTCGTTTATTTCTTTAAAAATAGTCATTCAGCATGGAGGATTCAACAATTTCACGTTCCCGAGTGGAAATATGTATTGGAAATATTTTATTCAAGGAATTAATCAGTAAATATCAATCAATATTTTTTATGAAAAACCTGACCTGTTTTACCAAGACTTCAAAAGCAGGCGAACGTTATTAACTTGAACACAAATATCTGTTATGTATACATCTTACCCAACTATTTACAAAGATATTCGACTTTCATTTGACCTATGGTTACATTGCGGATTGCTGTGTCCGTGGCCTATTAAAGACAATGGCTGATATTAGCAATTAGTATCGGAACAAGGTGATTAACACTGAAACCCTGAATCCATCTATGTTCCAGTGACTGTTATTTTTTTCTGTTTATGGAGAAAATGGTGAAATAAGAGTGAATATTTATTTTATGAGTGTTGTGTATTACGGCGCTATTAGTGCTTGAACGGCATTTCGTCCACCTTCACGTTCTACGCTCAAATTCCTCACCGTTTTGGAGTCGATAAAAGAAATAGCAGTTGAACACTGAGGCCGATGTAATCGACTTACTCTCGCTCCGAAATTGCTGGCCTTGTGCCACAATTTTTAACCAATATTTCTGAACAATGAAATATGAGGTAGCAGCTGGATATGTAATCTATAAATTGACAACGCACCGGGGAAGGATTCTTTAATTCATGTGATTCTAATTGTTAATAGTGATAATATCTCTTCAAATAAAATATAGTGTTAAGTATTTATATTTAAGTACATTTCACTAACTTTCTATGTGGAAGTTTGGTTATCCAGTCGATTTATTTAGTTTTTAACTTACTTTCTAGAAGCATTTAGACCTAATTAGTTAATGCATATGTTCTTCTGGAGTGATCTGTATTTTCAGTGAGAAAGATTTGCGTGAAAATGGAATTGGTACTATATTTCAATATGGCTATTTTGCGTCGGTATTATGATATGCTCTTCAACCATTATCCATTCCTTCCATTCATTACTTGAACACAACAGTTTGTTGAATAGTTACAGCTAAGAACCTGGGCAATTTCCATTCCTCATATTGAGATAAACATCTCTCTTCACTGAATCTCTTGAGTTGATTTCAATTGTCAACAAATGGAAAGGTTGTATATTAGCTACTAACAAATATATGACACATTCTAAATTAGCTAAGTAGACAACTTTATTAAAATTGAGGAGTTCGTATTTCCGGTACATCTTGGAAATGTCATATGTTTATATTTCAATACTTCTCTTCGTTAATTCTGACAATTCTTTGGTGTTATATGCTGAATATTTACATTGCCATTTGGCAGAACATCCTTTAGTTTTTTCTAGAGTTCTTCTAGCTGTATTATAAATGAACGCGTAACAAATTAATATTCGCCTTTCAGTAAAAAAAGTAGGAATTATGAGGAAATATTATTGTCCTGGGTGGTTGATTTATTGCCTTTAGAGTGAATTAAATTACAGTAAGATATTTCAAACCTCAGACATGGTGATGTCAGTTTTACAAAACTGATTCTTTCATTTAACATCATTTCTGAACATGACAAATTGCTAGCTTTATACTTGCAATATGGAGTCCCGTTACTGGATATCTGATAAGCAGAAGGTAATTAACCGTTATAGTTCCATAATCGAGTTTTAACGACTAATTTTTATGTAGAGATTGAGATTATATGGCCAAATGGATAGGATAATATAGAACCAGCTGACATGCTAGATGTTTGTATCCTATCATCAGCGCTGCTTTGAAGGTGGAATTCTCACTAGATTCAGTTCATTTAACAGTAAATAAAGCTACGGATATTGAAACAACTCGCCGTTGTAAGCAGTAAGGGCAACATTATAAACGTTACGCATGTTTCAAAACTTGCTATAATAAGTTCATATCGTCCTATATGTGTGGTTTTAAGAATGATGGGCTCTCAGATTTATTTTGCCTAAAATATACCCTTCATGAAGACATAGATATGTCGAGTTAAGACATCTGTGTATCAGTAGAACCACTAATAACTGAGTCGATACGGGTAAAGTTAGGTTGTATTTCTCATTATTAGCAGTTTCACAACATTTCTAATATTTCTAATTTTTTTTTTTTTGAAATTTCTTAGCAGACGTCTTGTAATTGCTTATCACACTCACTCGGTTCATGCATGCCTTTCGCGGTGTTCACTTTGCGGCAAGGTTTCGGTCCAAGGCTATGATTACTGAAAAATGACCTCCTTACCACCAACATCGGAGATCTGGACAAAATAAGTCTTGAACGATTGCCTTCCTTCTTTCACCTAGCTGTGAAAATAAAATAAGTTGGCTTGTAGAACAAATCATAGCCAATAGAGCAATGATTTATTCTTTCAGCAGTATCTTGTTGTTTATGTCTCAAGATTTTAGCTCTTACTGGTTCAGTCTACCTAATTGTAAATTGTGTAGTGTCTGATAAATATTGCTGTTAATTGATAATATTAAGATAAGAATCAATTAAAAAGTTTGAGTAATGAAAGTTATAGTTGGAGTAATCTATGTGTTACGGTATATATTCTCACCATATCAAGTGTAAGCTCGGTTTCCTCTGTGACTACTATTTCTTTGATCACTCAGTGGGATTTTATTCAATCAAATATACTCCACCTGATGGCTGGCTATGATGTTTCACACCTACAAAATCTTTTTCATACATCGGCATCAGAATCTTTACATTTTGTCTTCGAGATCGACTAAAAGCAGATAAAACACAACCTGTTGAGAATTTGAACAGTTGGGAACAGGGTACAGGCATAGAAAAGAAGTCAATGTTAAAAGGCTTGGCACCAATAATTACTAATCTACACTCTATCCATTCATAGTTTTCTCCCAATGCAAGAGAGTGTATTCGTTATCCAAAGTTTATCAAAAACCTTTATCTCATTTCTTTCAAAATGGTAGAATGACTTTCTTAATACGTTTTACGCTGTATGAAGCAGCAAGAGATTTCAACACTGCACACGATAAATTGTATTGGATATTTTACCGTGAGTTGGTAAATGTTCTTTCTATTGGATGGAATCTAAGAGATATATATTTTAAAGAAACGTTTTAGATATTTTCTGAAAAGCCTATATGACAAAGAGATTAATAGGATGCAATAGATCCACATGCTCCAAAATTCGAAAATAACATGCTCCGTATGTCATATCCATATAAGGTTTCGGCATTAATTATTTGAATTGCACATACTCAGCTACTCTTTCTCATTTCTATACGATAAATTGAGCAACACATCATCGAAAAGCAAAACTGAAATTAAAGCATGAAGGAAATATATCCTATCTGGATAGCACCCATTGTCACCGTTCTATCACGCAATGTGTTAAAGCTCTTCCCAATTAGCATGATTAGTAAATGGGAAACAGGAGTTCTGTGGCCATTTCTGTGAAGCATCACTGTATCGCAATGGAAATTATTAGTAAAATACAGTGTTTCTAAATACCAACAGTCTGCATTGATAATGGATTATAGGGAGAGAGATTCAGAGAATGTACTATATATATATATATATATATATATATATATATATATATATATATATATATATATATATATATATATATATATATATATACGAGGCCTGATCAACAAGTATTGAGACTGTTCCCATGGTAACGAAGTTAAAGCACTCAGGGTAAGGCCGCTTCGTACAGATTGATCTTCAAGTCTGATGTGCATGCGGACTAAGTCTTAACATTCTAGTTCATTTTCGCTGTTTGCAGCAGTGCTTAGAAGGAAGGTGTGTAGCGAGTGATATATATATATATATATATATATATTCATAAGAAACAAGAAGAAATGGGTGGAATATAAGATCGGACTGAGTTGTCATTAAAGCAGCCAGAAAAGAATGGAGTTACAGTGGAACGATAATACAGTAGAAGTCGTGAATATAGATGTCATATCACTGACAAAACTCATACTTAAGTGAAAAATAAATGATAATAAATATGTGTTGATTAGTTTCTAGTAACTGACAAGAAGAAAAGGAAACTTAGCCGTAAGATAAACAAACAATTGAAAATTCCGGAAATCGACGCCAATACATTTGCAAAGAGGGGAGTAAAGGATTAGCAGAAGACAGCACACGGAGATGAAAACTTCACGAAATATTGTCATTCTTGAAACAATGTTTTAGTATTATTCTATTTGTTCTATTTAGATGGAATAGGTGAAGAATACAAAGTGACAATTAAAGAATCATCAGAATCTTTAGTAAGATTTACAATGATACAGTTCATAGGTAATAATGATTTATTCTGCTCTCTTAGCGAAGTTAGCCAATCATTGAAACTCGCCAAACAGTACATAAGTAGATATAAAAACACCTTTGTAACAAGTTAGGTGATAACTCTATGAATTACCATTGTATTTATGGTGCCTGACACTTTTCTCTTCCCCAACTTCCGCCTCCTTACTATTATTGTTGTTATCATTGATTTTGTGATTGTTATCATTATTGTTACTAAGGTAGCGAACTGGGTGAAATGCTTAGCAACATTTCGTCGGTCTTTGCATTCGGAGTTCAAATTCCGCCGAAGTCGACTTTGCCTTTCATCCTTCGAGGTAGAAAAATCATGTACCAGTCAAGTACTGGGGTTGATGTAATCTACCTGACCCCTCCCCTGAACTTGCTGGCCTTGTGCCAAAATTTGAAATCGTCATCATCATCATCATCATCATCATCATCATCATTACCTCCGCCTTCGCTAAGGCGGAGGTATTGTTTTCAGTCGTTTTTGTTTGTTTGTTTGTCCGTGCACAAGATATCTCAAGAACCGCTGGATGATTTAATATTCTTGTTTGTAAAAGCAGCTGAATTGATTTCAGATATTCTCATTTAAAAAATCATCTCTGGCTAATCGTTGAGAGGGCGTTGGTGTTGCCTTGACGGAGGTTTGCGCTCTCTTGTTATTATTGTTGTTGTTAATGTTATCATCATTATCATCATCATCAAGGCGGCGAGCAGGCAGAATCGTTAGCACGCCGGGTAAAACGCTTAGCGGCATTTCGTTGTCTTTACGTTCTGAGTTTAAATTCCACCGAGGTCGACTTTGCCTTTCATCCTTTCGGGGTCGATAAACTAAGTACCAGTGAAACACTGCGGGCGATGTAATCGACTCATCTCCTCCCGCCAAAATGTCAGGCCTTGTGCCTTTAGTAGAAAGGATTATTATTATTGTTGTTGTTTGTGTTGTTATTATTGTCACCATATAGAGAAGTCACGGAAACTTAGAACTCCATAAATTTTGAGAGTTCTGTGACTCGTGTCGGTTGTTCAAGTTTCATTCAGTCATTTATTTGTTGCTGGTATCGT
>NC_068992.1:44970557-44975541 GCF_001194135.2 Octopus bimaculoides
AAAAAAAAAAAAAACTGTCGGAACACGAAGCAGCTATGATAATCGACGATAGATAGCGTTCCGTCGACTGAGTTTTGAATGTCAATGTAGCCGTCACAATGTAACACGAAAACAAATTTATTGAATCTAAGCAATGGAATTTTCTTTTGTTGCTATGACGATGCTTAAAACAAATAGAAAAAAAGATGTTAGTGACGATGAGTGATATTGTTGGTCAAAACCTGTGCCATCAACGATCTCTCTATCCCCCCCCCCATTCCACACAAAGAATGTTACAAGTACCTAGGCATAGACGAAAATGTATCATATGAAGGCACTGTGAATAAAGATTAAACCGAAAATATTACTCCAGACTTAGGAAAATATGGCAGTCCTCTTACAACAAAACAATATCACACAATTCATTTGCATTTCAAGTGCTGATATCAACATTTGGGATACTTGGTTGGTCTGTAGAGGAAATCCACTCCAAACATATCAAAACCAGCAACATCCTGACAACATCTGGGAACTTCCACAGAAACAGTGATGTTGACAGGCTTTACTTAAGAAGAAATGAAGGTAGTAGAGGTCTGAGATCAGTGCAGACGGTCTTCGAATACTGTATCACTCAGGCAGCACCTGCTAAACACCAGCAGCAAAAAATATATATAAATGCAGTGCTGAAAAGTGAAGTGAGCAACATTGTACGAGTTGGTAGTGAAGCACTCTCTTCCTGATGTTCTCCTATACAGCCCCAAAACAGCTTGGCTTTCTAGCCTCAGAAAAGACATGGATGGAAAACACTCAGCATAAAAAAAAAGAGATTATGAATAGGTAAGTTGCCCGGGAACTTGAAGACAGTAGAATTGACACGAAGTACAGCCTCTCTTGGACATAAGACCACTAAATCACATCACACTTTGAAGTTTATGCGTTTACAATCCAGGAACAGGAGATTGCCAGAAAGTACCTGCTTAATAAGAGAGACAGTGACGGTCTTGTAACCCCAAGGTTCAATCGTATGTTTAGGTTATGTCATGTTTCTGTGGATGACATCAGTAGCTGTTTAGTATAAATTTTGGCTCAGTCAATGCTGCATTAGAATGAGGAACGTTTACAATGCCAAATCACTACAAATTCTCCCAAAAGCCGAAAATTGCCAAATGTCTGAAGGTATTTCCTTTAAATGTTTACCAGCTGTCTCACCACTCAGGATGCATCATAATTTAAACTTGGAACAGTTTCTGCAGAACCAATTGACGTCATAGAACACATCTTCAGTTTTCATCTTACTCTCTATGAAAAGGAAATGGATATGCGGTTTAATTAAATATTTGTCTGAACAGGAAACGAGATGGTTGCTGCTGGAATATCTGTCATCATAGATGTGCTGCAGCAGCTCTGATTTAGTGGAGGGAAATCTCGAATTATACCGACAAGTACTAACTGCTATATTATTCATTATGTATTGTAGCTTTATATGCAATGTGTCTATATAGACGTCTAGATGGCCATAGCTAGAATATTTTTGATTACCCTTCTGCCAGGCCAGATCTTATCTCGGTCTATACTGTAACAAAACATCAACCGGATATACGAAACAATGACAACCTACTCTATATCAAAACCCTCCCGGCTGACGAGGGATTTAGATAAATGTATTTGACAAAGATAATATTGACAAGCTATAATTCTGTTTTTTTATTAACTTAAAAGCAATGGCATTACCACTTTTCATTCTTTTAACATATCTAACTACACCTGTCATTTGGCAGTTCACATTACCATAAAACTGTCTAGACATACAGTCTTTCATGTGTATTTCTACAGATATTTTCATTACTCGACATCGCCAATCTTTTAAATAGTACTGTATAACAATGTCATTATTGTATGTCAGAATATCTGGAAATTCTTGTTATTTCGAGATTTCTACGCAAGATTTTACCTTTCTCTTACTCTAAATTTCGTCTCTCTTTCCCCCTCTCTCTCCCTCCCTCCCCTCTCTCTCTCCGTCTCTCTCTCTCCGTCTCTCTCTTTATGTATATATATATATATATATAAATATATAAATACAAAGGATTGTCACACAAGAGAACACATGAAAAGTAATACAAAGCTCAATAAAACTACATTTAAGTTTATATAGACATATACTCACACATGTATACATGCACACAAACACACACACACACGTATATATATATACTATTTATACAAATATATTATTATTATCTATTCAAGGTATTACCTGGAATTGAACTCGCAATCTGAGGTTTGTAGCCAGCGCTCTTAACCATTAGCCAAACATGTGTGCGTGAATTTATGAGGGTATTCGCATAGCCAAACATTGAGGGGACGAACAAGAACAGACAAAGGGATTAAGTCGATTACATCGACCCCAGTGCGTAACTGGTACTAACCGGCGTGCTAACGTTTCTGCCAGTTCACCGCCTTGATAAGTGCATAAATAGAGATAAAGACGGAGGAGACCAAGAGCGTGAAGCAGAAAGGTAGATCAAGTAGTTTGAATACGAATACGTCCCACGTTATCACTGAGATTATCATTGTGATAAATATACGTCCCTAATGAATGATAAATTATGAGCAGATATATAGGGACAACTCATGCGTGTCTTAATATAATAATTTGATACGAGACTGTCTCACCTGCCCCTACTTTGTAATGGAGTCGGTTTCTTTTTTGACTTATGTCAGGGCTGATCTATTGTCTAATTGATAGCTAAACATCAATTCAGTTTCTATAGTCCTAATGCTATGCAGACTTATTTCAATGAAAACCCGTTAATAAGATGTAACTGAGTTTTCTATTGAGGAATGAGGATGACAACGCTATAGCTAAATGTTCCCTGTCAGTTTAGGTAGGAATTTAGACACTGGCAAAGTTTAAATGTTGTAAGGAATCATTTGGAGATATTAGAAGAACTTTCCAATGTAAATGTGTGCAGATTAAAGAATTGAAAAGTAGTTAGACTAGTTATAACAAATGAGGTATGGACAGTTTGCTGAATTACTTAGGTATTGCACAACTATCTCAAAGGCCAATCTTTGATTAGATACAATTGCTCTATTTTTGATACAATTGCTCTATTATAAGCTCTTACTGTTTAGATGCAATCAACTTCAATGGAGAAGACCTGTGACCAAAGGTTCTTTCTTCACCCATCTCGATGTTTTAAGACATTTGGACTACATCATGAAAAGTATTATAGTTTGCAAATTCTAATATCTTGAGTGACGACTTAAGAGACCGGTCGTCGTCTCGTACTCTAATTAGTTTCTGCAACCACGAATAGCACTGTTGAACTGACGAGTGTTCTGTCACTTTGCAGCACCCTTTGAACTCCGTCAGTAAAATAGTTATATATCTTTCAGTAAGCAATAAGGAAAACAATGAAGGGCGTAGGGACCACTCAGACTTAAAAAAGGTTGAGCAATAACGTTTGCTAAATATTTTCGGTTATTTTAGCACACATTAAATAAAAGCATTACAATTTTCTAGTTTATCGTTATATTTTACGTGAGTATGAAAGAGTAGATAACAAAACAATATAAGCTGTTGTCTTTATTTTAAGGTAACGCTCTAAGGCTTTTTCTTTCATTATATTATGGCCTCTGTTTTCACCGGAATCAGAAGGATATGACGTCAGTGAAATAATTTAATATTTCTCTGTGCAAATATACTCGAAATATATATATTTCCTATATAACCTAGAAGCAATTTGCCACATACTACTACATTTTCTTTTCACGTTTAATCATGTATTATTACCAGTTATTACCTTAGAGTTAGAGAATAGTGACGCTCAGAATGCTTAGAAGACAGCAAAATAGTTTCTTCGCGTGCTCTAGCCTTAGCAAATATAATAATACATTTGTATCTCATGAACTAATCCAATTTACTCGGAAATCATATACGTTAGTAAATGTTCGAGGTTTTTACTTGTTTGTGGTTGTGGTTGGTTTTTTTTTTTTATAATTTCATCTTATGTTTCAATAAACGTATTTAAGTGTTTTTTATGACAAATTTATTTTGGCCGTCGGAATAGGAGAGTTAGATGGAAGTAAGTAAATTATTTTTGAGTGGTAATATGAAAGAAAGAACTATCCAGCAATCTATTAGTGATCTATGAAGCTCACCAATTCGAAAATAAGCTCTCGTTTGAAGCTGTGTTATTAAACTATTCTCTCTTGATGGCTTTTCTTTCCTTTTGAAGCATTTCTATATTCAGCGTATATTGCAAAGATTAAACAAACCCATAACTAATATATGATGCACAATGTGTACTCAGTTTAATAGAGCTAAGTTGTAAAAATGTATCGGGAATTAAAGAGTTCCTTTTCAACCATTGTGAATACTTTCTAATGGATGTTTATATTTCTGTAGCATAAGGACTTGAAAACCTTACCATGGATGATATACTCGTTTTCCTCACATATTGCATTTGTGGCATTTTAAATCAGTAACGTCCATAGCAATGTTTGCTGGTGTCGGTATATATAGTATGGCATTTTTAAACTTGAAGGGACGAACAAAATAAAACTGAATAAGATCGCATCACTATAACCTAATCATGGTTTCATTGTAATTAACGGTAATTGTAGAAGAAAAAGAATGTACTATGTGATTATGTATGTAGGGGTATTGGAGTGTGAATAGATATGTGTAAATGTATTTGTACATTAAGTAGAAAATAGGCATTGTTGAGAAAATATTTTAAGTCATTTTAAGCAAATTAATTCCGCAATGCCGGACAGGTTTCAGAATAAAGATGAGGAGAGACTGTCCGTTGCATGATTGTTACAGAGAGATGAATGCAGCTTTTAAAGTCATTCTTATCCGGATGAGAAAAGGCTTAGTAAATACTGGATGATATAGAGGTATAGAGGATATGCTAATTTGTAATGAAGGCAGACATTTGTCTGGAATTACAAGTTAACGAATGAGCCTGTAGATATATATATATATATGTATATATAT
>NC_068992.1:44975647-44988147 GCF_001194135.2 Octopus bimaculoides
ATATATATATATATATATATATATATATATACTTTGTGGGTTTGGAGGAAGGGTTAGTGACATGACTTACCAGACCGAAATAATGTGCCTTAATTTAGGAGTATAATGTACATCAAATGGGTATAACCACCCGATCAGCATTAGAAAATAAGAAAACTTTCATCATGTATTTGAGTGATTAGGGCTTATTTAGAACTAATCATTAAAAATTCGAGATGATCATAATCTTTCCATCATAGATCTAACTGATTAGAGCTTTCTTGGAACAAATTAAAGGAAAAGATGTAAGAGTTAATGGCTTAATTGTACCAAGTAAAGGTCTCGAATTTAAATAGCAGTAACATCATTATAATTGCTTTACCACATTAGTGATAGAGATATATCACAAGAATATCAACGCTCAAAAGTGTCCGTGTGTTTAAGATGTCCGGTTTACAATACAGTGATTTCAGATCCGATCCCACTTCATAACATGGTGAACAAATATAGTTTTCTATATGTTATGTTGACCCCTAACCTGTGAGTGAAACTAGAATGAAAAAAAATGAGAACAGCTTGTTACGGGTGGTTTTGTGCCTCTCCTGCAAAGCCGACTTGCTCGGATTTTAATATATTAACCCTGACTTTGTGCGACCTCATTCCATTTCAGATTGCATTAAATTTTCCGGTCACGTCTCTGGTGTGAGAATAACGTATGAGTCATTATTTCTTGTTTCTTCTCCCTTTCTACAACATTGATTTTCATTTATCTAAACCATGTATAAAACAAAATAACAAACATAATAATAAACTCCACTAACCACGACAATGATTCGAGGGTGTCGGTGTAGATTGTAATTTGCCACCTCTCTCCACCCAAGATATGATATATAATGAAGTATTGACATCAAACAACATTTATCTTTGTGAACTGAAGCGTTATATATTATTCATTCATTCACTAATTCTAAGCATTTGAACCTAGCCGTGCTCATTCCAAAATGATAAAACCCAAAGCCAAGCATGATGGCAGCAGAAATCTTAGCAAATAAAAACCTTTCAGTTTGGAGATTACTATGGATAAAAATATAATGTGAACAACATATATTACAATATCTTTCGCGAAATGGAAATGTACACAGCGATTAATGGCTTATCTAGAACGTCTAGATAAGGGAAGCTGTTATTAAGAAACAAAAATCTGTCTAATCGATGTCTATATACCTCGTTGATACGGTTTAATATTCAATGCTGATATCAAATACGGTTTCACAGAGTACCTCCTAAAGACTTTCTAGTTGGTGTCTTTTTGTTGTAAGGTTCTGATGTCGAGATATCAAATCATATAATTATATAGAAATACACGTATTACAAGAGTTTGTATCTGTATCTCAAATGCAATATATCATCTGTTTAGATTCATAACCCAAAAGAAAGTTGCTTAGAGAGAAGTTCTGAAATATATTATTCGTCGTAATATTGTTGCCACACAGCAGTACAAGATACAGTACAACATGGCTTTGTACAATAATAATGAAGTAATATAGTAATCTAGTTCAGAGATATAACTTCAAACGTTGAAAAATATTTTTAAAATGAGGTCAGCTATTCTCTTTATAGCATGACACTGATATTCTTCAAACTCTCTGTTATCACAGCAGACATACCTCACCTAGAAACTTCTGAGACGTTAGTGGCGTAGATTTATTCGTTTTATGAAACATGTTTTCCGATTTTGAAGATTCAAGATATAGGCTAGTGTTTAGAAGGGTAGAATTGCAATTATACCTCCAATATTCACAGGATTAAAGGTTTAGAACGAAATATCTTTCCTGTCACAGCGGTCACCAAAGAGATCTCAGCATTTAGATTACTGTCATTCTATTTGTCTGACTAAAGATGTTTTTCGGAATAAAATGTCCCCGTTCGCTTAAAAATGTCACATTGTAATTTCTTGAGCAGGAAAGAAAAGAATAGTGTCGGCAATTTTCTTGCCATTGTGGATGCAATTTAGTTGATCAATGTTCAAAAATATATAATTGTTATTTGAAAAACGTATATAGGATCTATTTCGATGCATTGATTGGTTTTTATTTGAAATATATGTTCTGCGAAGAATTGCATATAACAGGCTGCTTTGTGATTTAAGAATTTAGAATTGATTCTATAAGTGTGTATTTGTCCACAAATGCAGAAAGAAAAGAAATAATAATTATATACATACGTATATTCATATATATGTACGTATGTCTATGCATATATATGTGTACATAAATAAGCGTGTGTAACTTTATATCTATGTATGTGAATCAATATGCATACATGTCTATGTATATGCATGTATACGGAAGTATACCTCTGTTTCTGTATGAGTGTATGTATATATATATATATATATACATGTGTGTGTGTGTGTGTGTGTACACATACATATATACATATATGTGTGTGTGCGTGTGTATACACATACATATACATCCATACATACATGCATATATTCACACAATGTGATATTGCCAGTCAAATGGGTATATTCCATTTCTACAGGCAATAGAAATATTTATGAAAATAGATAGAAACATTTTCTGATATATTATCACGAATTAGGAACATCGTCCTATCTAACGTTGACGGAAAATTTGTGGTAAACCATTTTCTCAATCTTATTAGATTCCAATAGAACATAAGGTATTCTACATAACATCTCACACTATTATTGCTTTGTTGGACAATTATTGCATATGTTAAGACGACAATGCGGAAATGACTGGTAATTTTGAAATACATAATTTATGTATTGCAGTAATCATATATTCAAACTGCTGTTGGACTCCTTACTTTCGTAACGTCTTCCTCTCGTTAACAGTTTCTGTTCAGATAAACGCGAAAATCGGATAAACTATAAATAATATTTACAGGCTTGACTATTACATTGAGCAACGTGTTTGATTTTATTCCATAAGATACTTATTTTTGCTAAATTATTTGATCTGCACTTGCATTACATCTTTCGATGACATGAATCATTCACTGAAAATAACATATCTGCATTAAATAAAGGGAGATCTTGATGCAACACTAATTTTTTTTTCCTTAACTAGCGCCACATAACGTTTACATTAATGACCACCTTGAGAAAAAATTGCAAATTGACAAAGTTTGAAATTTGTCAAATTAGCAGTAAAATAAGGCTCAATTTACTTTCAGGTGTGCTCATGGTAAATTGTACTTCAACAGGTCACCTAAATATTATGTTAGTTACACACCATAATATCAGCAGGTATGCATACATTTTTATAGATTGGACAAAAGCGTTGTGAATGCTTGCCGGTGATTTCGAGCATTGACTATCGTATGATACTGGTAAGTCCTGTGCGTAACGTGTACAGTTCACAAAAAAACTCAATATTCATAACTCAATACCAGAATGTCTTCTCAGAAAAAATAATGATTTATTTCACTCCATGACATGTGTACGAAGACGTTCTGTACTTCCGCAATTCCATGTCATTAGATGAATATTTTCTTCAGCCAATATGGCTACTTTTCAATAAACGTCATTTTATCACTACTATATTCTGTATCTTTCGAGATAAGTCGGCAAGTTGACAGAATCGTTAGCACGCTGAGAAAAAGGCATAGCGGCATTTCGTCGGTCTTTACGTTCTGAGTTCAAATTCCTTCGAAATTGGCTTTTCTCTTTACCCTTTGGCTGGCGATAACATAAGTATCAGTTGAGTACTGGATTCGATGTAATCGATTTACCCCTCCCACCGAAATTGCTACCTTTGTACCAAAATTTGAAATGATATTATAGTGAGAAGTAATGATAGTTAAGGAGAGATTTATCAGGTTCCCTAAATATATATTAACATATAGCATTCTGTATTACGTAGTCTCTTATATTTTTTCGTTTACATGGCAGTGCTTTCATTCTAATCCTTACAGTCACAGACATGTATATACGTATAAATGTATGTGTGTATGCATGTATGTTTGTATTTATATGAAAATAATAATAGACACAAATTCATATAATTTTTCAGTACGTTTCACCATAATGGTTGGTCGCAAGTCTGTATTGGATGCTCTATGTGAAGATGGGTCCTCAACCACATGAAAACATTAAGAGAACACTTACATTATGTTACAAAGACCCTAAGTCTGATTTCGGATAGATAATGAGATATTGTGAGTGTTTTGAATGGAAAGGAAGTAAAAAGTAACAAGAAACAAAGAGGGACGAAGGATCAAGAGAATGGGAGAGAGGAAAAGATAAAGTGGACCAATAAGATAAAAACAAGACAAGTTTTTAATTAAAGATTGAAGGAAAGAGAGGGAAGATATAGACATAGCAATAGGAAATTACTCGCTATAAGAATGTTAAGAATTATGTGTCATAAAATCAATGAGCAGTAGTTTTATACAAAAGTAAACCTCAGAACTAGAATATAATATATTGTATTGATTTCTTCAAATCAACAATATATACTATGTATCTAAACTGAAGATCCCAATAATTACTTTAAAAATTCATTGTTAGAGAAAAAAAAATTATGGAGAAATAATATAGGAAATCAAAATATTGTATTTTGGTGAAACTGTATTTCTTTGCTTTTAATTTTTTTCTCTATTTTAGATTTTGTTTTAGTGGAAGACACGCTGAGTAATTATTAGCAATTAATATTTTAACATTTTCGTTGTCATCACCCTCCTATCAAAATTGAAATGTTAATGGAAATCAAATATCACTGCAACAAAATTCATTTGATTTCCTCCTGAATGGCTGTTTGTAGCTCTGGCTCTTCATGTGTATAAACGCACATACATTCACACACCTGCACGCGCACCCGCCTGCATGCGCATACATATACATACATACATACATACATACATACATACATACATATGTATGTATGTATATATATATATATACACACACACACACACACACACACACACACATATATATATATATATATATGTATGTATGTATGTATGTGTGTATGCACGTATGTATAAATAAATAATTTTTCGATATTCTAACTGTTTGTCGTAACAAAATGATTATAGACTTATATTGTATATCATTTATATAATATATTCTTTACGAAAATTACATTGATTATTTGTTATCGTATAGGTGAAAATATATTTAATGATTTCGCTATTAAACAGATAATGTATACTCTCAGATGACGCCCAACGTATAAGTAATAGCATTCGATGTCTAACATTCTCAGTTTCGGAAGTAGAGTGTTTCAGTTATTCCGGGCACGAATTACCTGCTGTAATCATCTATTTTTATCTTTTATTTGTTTTAATCATCGGACTGCGCCCATGCTGGGGCTTTCATATAGCTTGTCAACATTTTATGAAAAATCTTTATTCTGCACTGTGCAATCTTTACAAAAACAAAGCGTAACAACAGTTGTCTCGCAATAAAAATCATAGAATTATTTTCTCCATAGTTCTTTTTTTGTTTGTTTTTTTCCTTTTGCTAATCTGGCCACGTTTGTGAATATCTTCGATGTTTTATGTTGTAATCATTAAAGCTTCGTTCACCTCCATAACTCTCTAATTGCAATACAAATGACGTCAAAGATTATTTTACAGGTTACATAAGTATATTTATTTTTTTTCAGCTGCTATTCATTAAGTACAATATTCCTAAATTGTTATAGTTGCAAGAGGCAAAGCGAAAAAAAAATCAGCAATCACCTTCAACAGACAACGAAATGTTCTAATTGAGGAAAGAATTCTCTATATTACTATTTTTTTAGTATCTTCTGCTAGGAGAAATCACTAAGTATTTCTTTAAAAATATTTTCTCATGTTTTTAATTTGCTGTCGTCTTCACATATTATATTGATACGTGGAGGTAAGATATTAAAAACAACAGAAACTATGTTTTTAAGTATTTAGTGATTTCTTCCAGTAAAAGAAACCAAAGACTGCATTCTATACAGTTCTTTCCTCAATTAGAACATGTAGCTGTTTCTTGAACTTGGTTTCTGAGTTCTCTTGACATTCCTATGTTCACAATATATCTATTTGTCTTTTTAAAATAAAAACTATATTATCTGCAGAAACTTTGTAGATATTCTTCCATTGGCCAAAACGTTACATCCTTCTTATGAATCGCCACTACAATAAACCAGAGAAAATAACAAATTAAAATGCAGAAACTTCTTGAAATATTCACGGAATGCTGATATTAGGAGTAATCTGTACACGATGTAATTAGCAATTGCGGAGTATTTAATTACAAAGCTGGGGTTTAGTTGTGCTTCCAGTAATACTTAAAAAAAGAAATATTTACAAGAAAGTTTGTATATTTGTCTGTATCAGTTTCTAACGGCAAATCGATATTAGATCCACCTTTTAACGCATTATTAATGGGCCATAGTTTATGATATGATACTTCTCTAACACTAATTGTACAATATTGTATGGGACGGCTCTGAACAATGTATTGGCTCACTGATCTTTCGTTTGCCAAATGTATGTCAAGTACAATGAAGTGTTTTCTTCGTGACGATGTTCAAATGACTCCTTACGCAGAGTTCATTGGATAAAATTTATCAGGTAAATTTTTCAACCTCTAAATATTCTTTTAGTTAAGTTAATTTAAGGAGAGTAGTGGTATTTCTTATCAAAATATTATCGAATCCAAATGCAAGATTACCAGAACAAGTATTTTGTGAAACAGTCAGCTACAGTTATTTTTATGTTCGTTATATTCTGCAAGAAATATATTTTACAGTAGAAGCTGATAAGTTGTAGATTCGGGAAAGCGCAAACCAAAATAAGCAAGTTAAAATTAATTCTCTTCCATACATAAATCACGATGTTCTGTACATACATTGATATAATCATTACCTAGCAATCTCGTATTTATGAATAATTCTCTACTGTAATTCATAACTCAGTCCTGTTACAAATGACGTGTAACACGATATATCGCTGCCGGGGTCCTCTTAGTGGTTAATATCTAAACCAAACGGCCGCTTCTTTCCCCTAGCGTACATTCAAATAAAACGCAAACTACGTGATACATTTTATCCAATGAACATTTGGACATGTGAATTACATGAATAATACACATCTATACGTGTGCCACTGTATAACAGAAATAGAAATGACGAAGACAAAAAGAAACAAACATACTGAAATACATTAGATATTGTACACTCATTGATAGAAAGGATAAAATAAATAATCTCAGAAACAGAACAATTCATATAAAAATGCATATCGAAGTTTCGACGAAAAGAGCAACTACAAGATACGCTTATAAAATCAGCAGTACAATTTCACCAATACAGCAAATACACAGTGACAATAAGATAACACAAAAGCCACGTATATCTTGGATTAGGACTTACGTCTATGACAACAGTACTGACAAAATCATAAAATGATCATATACAGAATAATCAAGTTGAACAATAAAGGCAACCTCAGAGAAATAATAAAGTCAATACAAGACATGGTCATAACAAAATCAATCAGTCAATCTGGATCAAAGAAAGTCACCTTCCTGAAAGCCAAAAATAAGGAAATATCTCGGGGAATTAATAGCTGAATACAGCCAACCTGTCGAAATGATTGTTTTCATTGAAGCAAAGCATTGCTAAATAGTTTATTCAGCCACGTTACTATGAACAGAAAAATACATTCTAGCTTAATTCAGAGAGTAACTTGTCACCTAAACATTAGAAAGTTATAATGAAACTTTGTGATACAAAATACAAATATGAAAATGAGAAAAATAAAATGAAACAAACGAAGTATATATATATATTAAAAAAATCCAACGTCAAATAAGAGCTGCTGTAAACGAAAGATATTTTTCAGATAACTGATCTTCGCAAGGGTATTGTGAATACAACGGTGAGTAATTCCCTCTGTAACAGATTCATGAATGTAAGAGAAATAGTAAAACATTCTTTCAGAAGAGAAATAACTTAAAATGACAATGGAAGCTGCTGAACGAAGAATTGGAGGATGTATGTAGAATCAATTTATTCTGTGGAAAAAATGCACAACGGATAATGGAAAAGACAAACAGAAAAAAAAAAGCCGGACAAGGGTTTGTAAATAAAATAGAATATAAAATACAAGCATCGCCGAACAAAAGATTGGTTATTAAAAGTATCAAGCCATTAACAAGAAGGAATTCAGTAAGTTTCCAATTCCGAAATATGCATTTGTCTATGTAGACAGTTAATTAGGATAGAGGCTACAGCGCACTTTATTCTGACTGCTTAAGCTCTAAGTTCAAATCCAGCCGAAGTGCATTCGCGTTACAATCTTTGGAAATCAAAAATAAAATATTCCAGTCCAAGGCAGTGGGTTGACGACACTGTGGATTCTGTTGTGCATTTTGACTGCAATAATGCGATGACACTTTTGTCAAACAGTACCGTTTGACTCATGTCAGCAGCCTTTCCCTTGCATAATAAATCGGTAGATCAGAGGTGATATTTCAACGTGGAATAGAGTGTTGATAAGGAAACCGCTCGATAATTCTCATTGTTTCATTATACTACATGGAACATCTTTTGGTTACCACTGGTCTCTTGTCTCTTGTCTCTTGTTTATTCTGCTTTCTTTACAGCTACTGGCGTTGCTTCTGTTGTGATTGCTGCTGCTGTTACTGCTGCTGTTACTGCTGCTGTTACTACTACTACTACTACTACTACTACTACTACTACTACTACTACTACTACTACTACTACTGTTGCTGCTGCTGCTACTGTTGCTGCTGCTACTGCTGCTGCTATCACCGCGTTTGTACTTCTGCAGAATAATAAGAAATGACAAACATCAGATTCATTCCGACCGACAAACTGTAAGGACACAAGATAAGACACATACACCGACTTCTAAGGAGTCGTCAGTAAAGCACACACACACACACGCACACACACACACACACACACACACACAAACATAAGGTATATACACATTGATGTACATGCACTAATTCTTCAAGTATTTCCCAGCCACCCCAAACAGTGGCTATTCATCACGAACAAATTCAAAATTACAGTATGTGAATGATTCAACATTAGCTTGTCTGGCAGCTGACAGAATCTTCAATTGTTCATTCAGATATGTCTGCATGAGACGTCTTCTAATTGCAATATATACACACACTACACGAACACACACGAATGCAACATACGCACACAAATACACATATAACACATGCACACGCACACATACACACACACACGCCTAGACACATATGTATATGAATATATGCATGCGTCTGCGTGCGCGTACGTAATTAACCACTGTTTCATTTATGATCTGAGAGTGCCTCATTAAAGATTTACTTGAGGAAGTTCCAACATTCAATGATCATAAGAAATATATTCAATGGAATCGCGAATTAACTGGTCGTTGTATAAATGGATTGAATCAACTTTGGTAATAAATTTCTTTTTACAATTTTGTTGAAATATTTAATGTGTGGAATTATTTCTGTTCTGAAAATATGGTATACAGTTCAGTGTGTGGAACCAAAGAACAGGTTATTTTATATAAGATAATACATGGTAATCGGAGGTACATTTCCAGAAAGGTATTATTGTTTAACTAAGATCAATTTTGATCTAATAGATCTCTAATAAAGCTATGCCGTATCTTTTTAAGAATATGTAATACTAGATTATTCAGGCCGTTTTATTTATTGAAAGAGTGTAGGGAGTGATTAGAGGGAGATAGTGTCTCAAATAGTTACATATAGTTTGTAGTTGGCTCGATTTCCAGCAAATAACTTTGGCTTTTGACTTGCTTTTACACATCCTAAGTTAATTACAATTATTTCAAATGTTATATGCACCACCCAAATGTTTACAGAGATCCTCCATCTTCATCTAAATCTGTTACATACGTCTTGGAGACAGATTACATTATTGCTTGAAATTAAATAAAAAATATATAATTTTGCATTTAGCGTTCAATCCACGTCTGCATATCCACAAATTTTTATTTTACAATATAATATTTTTTTCTATTATAGACACAAGATCTGTATTTAGTGGGAAATGTAGTGGGAGGGGGGCTAGTAGTAATCGATTACAGATACTTATTTTCTCAACACCGAGAAGATGAAAGGTAAATTCGATCACGGAGACAATTGCAAGTACGTAATGCCGCTAAACAGTCTGTCTGGCGTGCCAACGATTCTGCCTGCTCGCCTCCTCTTCTTTGAAATATGATAATAGTTTCAAATTTTGGTTCAGGAACAGCAATTTCAGGAAAGATCGATAAATTATCGATATGGTCCTCTTTGTTCGGATTCTTTCTTAGCAGCACTTCGGTTCACAGAACTGTGAATTCGTTCGTTCTGCTGCCTGTTGCGGTAGATATTTGTCAAGAGATCACAGAACAAGTTTGGTATATGAAGACAAAGCTCGAAGGGCAAGCAATCCGATTTCACCTTTGTAAAACTAGTCACCACTTTACGTATACCATCGCCTGTCATCGACATTTCATTGAACTCAGCATCTCTAACCGAAACCTGCGGTTGGCCGACGATATATGAGGAGAAATCTATCTTCGTCACCGACCCACCTCGCGCCCCGTATATTTCAGCAAATTGCCACTGAAATTCTGCTTCTGTATGTAGGAGTGTGCGTATATGTGTGACTGCTTTTTTTTAAATGTGATAGTACGTTTAGATTGTACATGATTGTATAGAAACAGAGATACAATTTTGTGTGCTGTATGTGTATGTTGAAATGTAAACATTTTTCACGTCACAAATGTACAGTGAACTCAGAAAAACACTTTCTGAAATACTTCTTTGCCTGCATTCGTTTACTCGAGTTAAACTTTTCTTGCAATAGTTATTGAAATTGTATTTTACGCTGTAAATTTTATATAGTTGTTTTTCATGAAAATATTAAGGCCTTTTGTGAAAATATAGCCTTCAGTAATTATTTTTATCATCATCGGGATTATATCATCATCATCATCATGATCGTTGTCGTCATCGTCGTCATCATCATCATCATCATCATTATTATTATTATTATTATTATTATTATTATTATTATTATTATTTCATTAATTTGATCGGAATGTGGTGTTTCTTCTAAATATGCTTGGCTCTAATCCCTCCTCAAGGGATTTAAATGACCAAAAAGAAAAGCGATGAGAAATCTATTAATTTTTCTTTCTCTTTACCATTCTCAGATTCATAGCTGTTGGTTTTCAATATTTCCTGATATTGCAAATTTTTTCCAAATGTTTTCTTTTTTAATTTTATATTTCAATTCCAAATAATCCAAAGTAGAAAGCCTAAAGATCTGAAGATTGAAGCTAATTCAGACTCTGTAAATCGACTGATATTATTCATCAATATATAACTTTTTGATTGCAGGCTTCGATGAATGAATTAGTTTGTTATTAGAATAGTGGCTACCAATATCGGCACTAATGTATTCTATTACTGGCAGAACTGTATAATATATACATACATGCATCTTATGTGTGTGTCTGTAAGTAAAATAAGTCTGTAAAGAAAAGTGCACCAGAGGATAATAATATTATGTAAACGTAGGCAATAATTACATTTCCTAATATATTCACAACGATATTAATAAAATCATAATTAGCTATAATAATTATGAACAAGTCATATTAATTTACTAATTGCATATTTAAACATTCATCTACAGTACTTCTAAGATATACTTATGCAGAATATTCAGTATATTGTATTCTGGTGCTATGTAAACCTTCTATTAATGCTGATCAAGACAAACATTTCACAAAATTTGAATTTTATTTGATACATTGCAGACTTTGTCGTAGCTTGATTATTGGGAGTGAGTCATAAGGTGGCGCTGGGAAGTGGTAAAAGAATTATTGATTAAATAAAAATATTCATTCCTGGGCGTAAGTTATTTGAAGCAAGTATAACATATGAATAAGCAATTATGAGTAACATTCAAATAATTAAACCAGAATAAAATATCAGAATTATCGAATACAGAATATAAATGGAGAGATTTGTAATTCGTAGGACTTTTACGACAAAGACGTTAATGGAATAACCTTCATGATTTTGCTGGATATGACTTTCTGATAACTAAAACAGTTTTCTACATTACTTAGTGTATATTGCCACTGCGTATACTTGTAACCAGTCCGTAAACGAGCAAATAAAATGAGGAAGATGAATACATTGTTACTGTCGCAAAGAAAAATAACTTAAATGTATCTCCCCCAAATCATAAGAATCTTCTGTCAAACAGGTGTTTATATGTGGTTTCCGTTGCGTAGGCAGATTAAAGATAGTTCTCATCCTAGATTGATAGCTTAACTTTGAGTATTAATTGATGGTGGAACGATTCTGAGAGAGTAACCACGTTTGCCTTGAGTTAAGTAGGTATGATCACTAAACATTATGTAGTTTCACCATTAACCTGACACACTGATGGCTATTTGTATATTATACGTACATAGGTCATAACTTGTTATCACAAGCGCCGTACTAG
>NC_068992.1:44993545-44998790 GCF_001194135.2 Octopus bimaculoides
TGTATGTATGTATGTACATTTTCAACATCTGGGTATGTAAATGTGTGTATTAGAAACATTTTATCAAAACTACAGACAACTATTAAATGGTGATTACGTTTTTCTTTTATTAATTCTAAAATGTGCTTTACTGGATACAAATCATAGACTTAATTCTCTCGCCTTTCTCCCCTCAACTATCACCACCACCAACTCCTACATTTTCTTCCTTCTTCAAAATCTAGAAATTGTCTGTGCTAATAAACAGTGCGTATAGTTTTTTTAAATATGGTAGATGTAATTCTGACACCGCTTTTAACCTAATTCTTCGATATGTAAATGTCAGTTAGATTTATAACTACGTCAAATATTTTCCAAGAACTCTTTTTTCTTTCTTTCTTTCAATAAAATCTTAAAAGTTTGACATGTCATTGAAAAATATCTGATCACAAGTTTGACTTTTTGAAATTGATAAATCCCGCATGGCTCTAGCTGAGAATTTCTTCCATATTCTTAATGCTGTCATCCACTTGAATATTCGGTTCCATGAAGATGGCTGTCAGTTTTTTACTATATATTCCTTGTTTGGAACAGAAATATGCTGTGTTGGGTTTTATCCCTCAAGCTCACATTAATCCTGTTACGCGTTCTCAATGAATATATTTTCTGTTTTATTTTTTATAATCATCGGTTTTATCATATCTTATTGTTATTTTATTATCCATTTCATTTACCAATGCGTTTTCCTTTTTTATCACAGTAGGATATTTTTTAAAGAAGTGATGGTTGCTAGCATTATCAGGTAGATTTAACGTGTTGTGGTGCTTTCGTGAGCATATATTATTTATGTTTTGACCAAATGACTACAGGTAGACAGAAATGGCAAAAATTGCAATAAAGGACGATTATATGTAAATTTTTCTCATCATATATTCTGTCACTAAATCTCGTCAGGGTTGATTAGGTTTTCGTTTCTCTAGAGATCTAGCTCATGTTTATCAACTATTTCAATGTTTGTACACTTTGGCCCGACGAGTAGCTAGCGGATTAACCCTCGTTTAGGTAATTAGTACTTTCATATATATATATATATGAAAAAAGGTTTGGCAAAAAATGTCAGAAAGACAGGTCAGTTATTCCTCTGAATTTTTTGTAAATTCTTCAATATTTCTCCTTCTGTGTATATATATACTACCAAACAAATATGATTCTTATTGAACTCATAATAATTTTACTCAAAATATTTTACAAGAATTTATCAAGTAGCTAGCGTGAAAAAAACTCATAAGGGAAAAATCATTTATTCCGCAAAATCTATTTATTTATATAAGGGCATTACTATACATGAATGCCTCACGCTATGAGGGAACTCTAAAGTCAAAACTACCATAATAAAACACATTTTATTTTAAAACACAGCTTTGAGAGCTGCATTTCCTCGCGTTCGGTAAAAATGTGTTTTATTATGATAGTTTTGACCTTAGAGTTATTCTATTCTTCTTGAAATTCTCATATTGGAGAAGGTTCTTTTCCAGTAAGACGATTTAATTCAGATATGCGATTCAGAATGGCTTCATGGTAGAATAGAATAAATCCTTATTTTACCGTCTATTATCCGGGTTATACACTGAAAAATATTGACTTCGTAATTTGAGAATATGATGTCTTTGTTTCAAGTACCTTTAAAGAAATCTTCAAACAAATTCATTTGATTTAATCTAAAATGCTGTGAGTATTTGGTAAACTACTAAATAGTTGGCTTTGTAACAGTTTGGCATCATTGATCTTTAGCAAACTATGCTATGAATTAAATATTCTGCCAATTAATATTAGTGTTAGACATTAAACTTATATTATTTCAATTAGTAACATTAAATAGTTATATTCGATCAGTTAACATTCCTTTGACGGGATTAAGTAACCTAGACTTGAAAAGTCAAAGGACAGCCTACAGCTGTGCAAAATGCTGTAATTAAGCAGAATTACTAATTAATATGTAGAAATAGCAGTTAATTAGAATTTAATGTTTTTGTTGTTATCATGTTGTAATGTGTTCTAGACATTAATGTTATCTTAGAATTCTCGTTAAAACGTTTCTGTATTTTACAAAGCTTTATAATGGATAACTAATCCTTACAATAGCGTTGGCCTCTAACATCTGTAACAATCGATATGACTGCTGTAATATTAAAATGGATATTATCTATTGAATCGCAAATAATCCAGGCTGAGGTATATATTGAAACATAGTATAATGATAGGTTGGCTCGTTTTCCTTCTTCGAGGACATTGTTGTCTTCCATATGCCAATAACTTTACAACTCTGAAAAAACTTTACACTAGAACGTTATGTCTGGTTATAACCTTTTAAAAACAATTTTGATATGCTTAATTTCTCAACTCTGGCATTACTCAATTAACACAATTATCCGTCACAGATATTAATATCTTTTTGAGGCAAAATGTATTGTATTGACTGCAAAATTTTGTTAACTTATTTGCTTTATTCGTCAAGTTGAAACAAACCACCCAATCATTTAAAGAAGAAGTCTGAAGCCACCTTTCTGCTAGTTCTTTGATACCACGCTGATAACAGTACTTTTCCTTCGAGGCGAAGAAACGTTTAGTGAATCCCCTATCTCGTCTTGGTTAAAGCGTCGCGATGCAGAAAAGGAGTTATGCATTGGAACAAATAAAAATCTGAGGGAGATACATTTCTGCAATCTTAATGTGCATATGTAGTGGCTAAGGAAGCACCGGCCTCGAGTATCTGTGGCCTCGAATTCAAGATAGTGTTGTGCATCTGGTGGAATAACAAGAGGAGTGTTCACTAGAAGTCCGAACTACCGATGCCAACTTATACTTAGAACAGTTGCAGCGCATGTATGACATTGTGCGTTAAAAACGCCCGATATTTGTTAAGAGCTCTTTTGCAGCAAGACAATGCAAGACCTTATACAGCTCGAACGATCCAGAATAACCTCCAGGATCTTGAGAGAATCGCACTGATGTTACACATTGCATATATTCCGGGTTTAGCTCTCACGTATTATTATTTATTTTGTTCTTTGGTTCACTTTCTGCTCTCACGGTGCTTCATCAGCCAAGAAGAAGCGAAAGCTTCCGCGACGGTGTTCTTCGTCTCGAAAGACAACTACTATCAGTGTGGGATCACAGAACAATTCTTGCAGAATTTCTGTAGGGCAAGTAACCGTTCAAGAAATATAATCTTGCTCAGCTAGTTTTCATTACTGATTGCAGTTGTTTCCCTTCACTTTTGTGTTTAATATAGTATAGAAAGGCGTGAATTAGATAACACCCTTGGTGTGCATGCTATTCCCTGTGCACAGTGGCGGAGAACCAATTTGCAGTAGAAGACTATGAAATATCTTGTGTCACGCTACGTCTGTAATAAATTTCAATGGCATAAACCATTAATCAATCATTAAATAAAAGAGACTTCTCTGTCTCATGGATGTTACATTAATAAAAATTAAATAAAATGTAAGCCAAAGACATTGTCCTTCAACGATGTATCAAAGAATGAAATAATGAACAATTTGAAATTTTAAAAATAATTAAAAGTGTCTTCATGAGTAGCGCTTCAAATAGCCTTCATAGGAAAACACTTGAAAACTAATTAGGAATTAGCAAACATATTTTCAATATAAATGACATTTATACATACGTCACTTACTGGAGAAAGAGAAGAATCCGAAAATGCTTGTTAATATCTACTGAAATTCTATTGTAATATCAGACACTTTAATGAACATATTAATTTTGTAATTACTAATTAATTTGCAAATTATATGGCGTGACTTTGGTTTATAGCGGTAATAATTTATATCTGTATTGTTTTCAAAATATTTGGTTATTGTTTTATTATGCTACATTTTTTATTGCTTACACACTTACACACCTTTATTGAGTATTTCTGTTAGGCTTACACTCATTAATGCGGAAATTATCGAATTACTAATATATAATTGATAGTTCATTTTTGGTCTCAGTTTTTACATTGAATAATTGTCCATCGATTGCGGCAATTAATAACGAAATGATTATGTGAAAGATATTCAATAATAATAATAATAATAATAATAATAATAATAATAATAATAATAATAGTAATAGTAGTAGTAGTAGTAGTAGTAGTAGTAGTAGTAGTAGTAGTAGTAGTAGTAGTAGTAGTAGTAGTAATAATTTCTCTCGTATTAATATTTAGAGTTTGAATTCAGTCTCAGAGATTCTTTATCATATCTTCCGTCAAACTGTTAAGAGAAATATCCAGATGGAAACATTTGACTTCTCATATAAATTATTACTCCGTTACTTACATCTTATGACCTGTTCTTTAAAAAGTCTTATCACAACTTTTGTTCAAAGTTTATAACATAGCTTACAGAGTAGCCCAAAGAAAGGTAAATAAAATTTACAAAGCATTGATTATTTTAAGAATTAAAATCCATCCATCTATAACAACGTGTCTGGTGTTGGAGACATATTTCCTAGTAATTTTAGGGTACTGATTTCAAATATTGAATCCATTTTGCTCCATCACGTTAATATTTTTCATACACGCAAATGTCCATTTTATGACATTTGTGATATTGCTACCATTTCTAAGAATAGACTTAGATTCACTAAATGCAGACCTATGTATAGAGATTGACGTAACTTTGAAAACATCAAACTTGGGCAATTTTCACTATTTTCAATCGAACCGGTTTTAAATGCCACCATGATGAGAGAAATGTCCTTCATAAAATGAAATATTAATAAACACATTTCTGGCGTCCTTGATAACATACATGTCTCATAATTGTGGAAATTCTCTGCAGATATGCCCACCCTCTGCTTGATTTAGTGTGCTTATCATTGTAAACAAGGCAATGCATGTTTTGACGAACCTCTTATTACTTCTTATGAATATTCATATTTTGAATGCTCCCTTGATATTTTGACAGAGCTGGAGCGCCATCCACTAATGTAAAACCGTATCAATATGAATGTCCTTACAAGTTAAAGCCTTTTTGCTGCCAGGCCTTTTCCTGCAGGCACTTCATAACACTACGATGCGAAATTATGTTCATTGTCGCAAATAGTTATTTTGAAGTGTTATTTGAACAGATACATGTCAGTTTACCTGGAAATAGAAAAATGGTGTTATAAATAAGACGAGAAGAAATTAATGCATGCAAGATTTCAAAGCTCTAGCGTCACACCTTCATATATATATATATATATATATATATATATATAT
>NC_068992.1:44998800-45006840 GCF_001194135.2 Octopus bimaculoides
TGTGTGTGTGTGTGTGTGTGTGTGTGTGTGTGTGTATGTGTAAAGTGTTGTATATATATATTAAAAAATTAAAGGTAATGCTATGCAACTTCGTAATAATCCCTATTATTACTAATACTGTTTACATATAAATACATACATATATATATATATATATATATATATATATGTATGTATATATAATTATTTTATTCTTTTATACGTTTCAGCCCCAAATCTGTGGCCCTGCTAGAGCAACACATGCGCGCGCGCACACACATGCACGAACACACACACGCACAGGCTCGCACGTGCGAACATACACACAAACACACACACAGACACACACACACACACACACACAAACTCACAAACATATGTGGGCCAACCGAATGACGTCAGAGTTAGGAACCTGAAAACTACTGACATTAACCACAGAATCCACTTGATTCTATGATTCATATATAAACTAAATCCAGCGTGTACACTGTATGCAGGCGTCAAATATATCAATTAGATTTCGTGCCAATGTGTGAAAAAGGCGAAAGTTACGAGTACAAACTCCACGCGATATAAAATACATATCCTTATACATTTCTTTGTCTAATCATCAACGGGATATTTATAAATAAAACAAAATCAATTTTTGTTTTGTGTTTTGTTTCCTGCTATCAGTCCTATTGATTTTAATTAGAATTTATTGAAGTTCTGATTGCAGAGTCAGAAAGTCGCTAACGTAAGCATATTTGTTTACTTATAAAATAGGTTGATGGTAAATACTGCAAGATTCACGACTGAGTTTTCTTTGAATCATGTTTAGCAGCTGCCAAACCATTTTGGTATTATTTATCATTATTCTTCCATCAATTCTTGGCCGTCATGCACACAGTAAGTTCCGTTTCTTACAGTTATTTTTACAATTCTAATTCTGTAATAACATCATCCCCTTCATCATCATCCACAAAAAACAAAAAACAATAACAACTGCAACAACAGCATAAACAACAGCAACAACAACAACTACAAGAACAATAATAAAATAATAGTGATTTCAAATTTTGGTTTAAGGCCAGCCACTTCGGGGAAGGGAGTAAGTCGATGAAATCGATCAGGGTTCAACTGGCGGATTTGAACTCAGAACGTAAAGACGGACGAAATGCCGTTAAGCATTTTGTCCGGCGTGCGAGTTCGATACCATAATAATAACAATAACAATAACAACAACAACAACAGCAACAATAATAATAATAATAATAATAATAATAATAATAATAATAATAATAATAATAATAATAATAATTAAAGTAGTAGTAGTAGTAGTACTGTGACTCGGACTTTCACGTTCCCGTTTATCGGAGAGTTTTAGAAATTTCTAACAGAACTGTCCGATGAACGGGAACGTGAAACTCCGAGTAACAAATTTTTGCTATATTTCTACTGCTTTTAAATAAAGTATATATATATCTTAATGACTGACATGAGAGGCAGACATCTTACAGAAGCAGATATAGCCAGATCGTTGATGATTTCGCATTTTGATGCTTACTCATCTTAATGCTCATCGATGGCACTTACTGCGCCTAGGGTTAAACTCAGCTCCCCTTGTCAGTTTATAGGATTTGCGTTAAAATCATACGCTGATCTTATAAACGGTAAAAGTGAAAATTATAAATAATATGGGTGGCTAATTCACAATTTTACAACCTTTTCAGTTATTAGGATAGTGCTTTCTACGGCTACTGAGTTGTTCTGACTCTCTTATTTCTAGCAATACTGGTGTTGATTAATGTCTTCTGTCACTTTAGTAACATATATATTTCTCCCTTTAGGTTGTAAAATTGCGAATTAGCCTCCTATATTACACACACACACACACACACACACACACACACATATATATATATATAATTTCCGAGAATGAAAGTGATTCATTATATCAGTTCTAAAAAAGCGCAGCAACCTAGCATACACATCTTGTATTTGATGGAAATATAAAATCTGCCATAGTCAACAAAACTCAATCCATCTTCACTTCAAACGTACCCTTTGGTTTCTGTCCAGTCAGTGAATAGTATCACAACTGCATCTTGTTAGGGGAATTAGAGAACTATGCGTTCCAATCATTTAATACTAACTACTAATTTTGATTTTTCGCTTTAAATCTTTGTCCGCTGCATTAACCACACACTGTGGAATGAATAAAGAATGACAAGCAATTTGATATTTACAAACCGTTCCTATTATACGGAGCAATTTAAATAGCATTTTGCTAATATTTTTAACGAATAAGTGTTAAGTGTAACACTTGGGACATTATACTTTGAAATGTAATTCCATTAACTATAGACGCGGTCGCCTTTCACTGAGATTTGTGGCATGAGTTAACCACAAAATGCTGTCACATGTAGTTGAGTCTGTTCATGAAACGATCACTGCGTATCAATCTGATTTGATTGATTTAGTTAAGAGAGGATATTAAATAGCGTCCATACGCATTGTTGATCTTCTGTGAATTGTGGTTACCTGTTGTTGTAGGAAGTCAGTATCGTTAATACCTTATTTGATACTGTAGTGTGACCAGTTTGTTGTAAATTGTGAGCAGCAGCAATGTAATTCTCAAACTATGTAGTTCAGATGAAAGACTAATCAATCAAGTGTTTAATGTAGAGTACATGTGATAAACGTTAAATGGTCTAACAATAGTAAAGCGATATGATATAGACTTAGATATTTCCGATATAGAATAGAAAACACAGCAGACAGTGGAACAAACAGACTAGCCGTGTGTATTTGTGATGACAGAATATTAGTCAGATGATGTTTGTTCCTTAGATGCACGGCTAGATATTGAATACATTGTATTTATTTCTCTATTGAACATATGTTAGATGTTGTTGCTATTTCCTATGATGAATTGCAGTTTTCTTTTACATTGATTTTTTTATATGATACGTTACTATCAAGTGGAAACATGTCTATCAATTCTATATCAGTACGATGTGTTGTCTAGTCGGCTTTCCACATTGCAGCCTGTATAAATTAATTGATCTCTATAGCGAATGTATTGCCATGAGCTAAAGCAGTCACCTATGCGAACACACACACATACACACACGCGCACACTTACATATATGCAACGTACACATTAATTGTGTGTGTGTGTGTGTGTGTGTTTGTGTGCTTTTCTATGTGTGCGATTGCAAATTTGTGTCAAAAAACGCAATTATTGGTTGTAAAAGTAAGAATCATTACCTAATGAAAGACAAGATAAGCAATTATTGTCACGCTTCACTTAGTTTATGTTCTTTCATGTAATTCAAGTTTTATGCACTATTTTCCATTATACTATGTTACAGATCGAAAGATTTGGAATGGTGTTCAAGCCCAGAACTGCCAATTTCCTTGGTTGGCTGTATTGAATATAAAAACTGAAGAGAGTACCAGCTTGTGCGGAGGAACTATTATTGATTCCAAACATATTCTTACAGCACAACACTGTTTGTAAGTAATAACGATTGTGTATTCTTCACTCTTCTGAAGCTGCAAATATAAATTCTTCATAACTAATCATAAAATATGGGTTATTTGTTTTTTGTTGTTGATTACTTTTCTATCTTTTAATTTTTCGACAAGAAATATTACTAGGCAAATTTTGCTAAAATATCTTTTATTTCCTGTGTAATATGTCTTACAACTTCAATTTTAATGTGCTTCTTTCTTTCCATAATTTTTTGAGCAGTGGTTGGTGCCTTGCTTGCTCTATGTAATCACGCCTATCCATATATTTTCTAGCAACTTACATGAACTTTTCACCCCAATATTACACGTCCGCAAGAGATGGCATATACATGTACATCTATGACATATACGCATTTATATATATGTGTATGTATGTGTGTGAGTGTGTATACATATTATTATTATTATTATTATTATTATTATTATTATTATTATTATTATTATTGAGTCAGAGAGCAGCGCATGCTATCAAAGTGATACTGGGGTAAAATATACGAAGGCCAATATACCCGCCATGACTAACCATCTGAAAAGGGTACACTGATACGAGCATCACAACCATATGTGCGCAACATGGTGATCTTATATCAAGATAAACAATGCATGGCCTTGCAGGTAGGGTCCAGTTAGAATTTTGTACAGTTTAAGTAGCCCTTCTTGCACAAAAGGTCCCTGAACAAGGTTACTTTGAGGATGATGAATAAAACACCCATGTTTCCAGAGGTGAATTATTCAAAACTCAAAAAATTCCTCTCAACACATGACTATAATACCCCACCACCTACTATTTCTGCTCATGATCAGAGATGCATATCGTCAGCCACTAAGGGACATGCTCAACTGGTTATGGTCAAGCAACTAACAAGCAAATCTGTAATATGGAACAGAATATTTGCTGTAGCCCATCTTTTATACCAAAACAAAGCTATACTACTTCTGTCATGCCACCACCGTAGTTAACTGGATTACTGAAGCAATGAATCATTATAGCTACCTCATAGATCAGCTCATATTAATCAACACATTCTTTCACCTTCACTGCTATTGTAGTTATCACACATCCTGGTGAATATCTTGGATTAGTTATCGGAAATTTAGATAACAAATAAATCACTATTCAATACATAAATGCCATTCTCAAGAATATCTGTTGACCTGTATATAGAAAAACTTATCTTCATCCTGCATAATTTATCTCTTAGATCTAAGAGATGTATGAAATATTATTTGTATAACTTATGGTGTATGTGTGTGTGTGTGTATGTGTGTGCGTGTGTGTAAATTGTGTGTTGTAGTAGTCATCCCAGATAAAAATAATAATCTCTTGTCAATTGAGAAATTAACGGTTTTGAGTCCTAATTCTAATCAAACTGTTTATGTCGCTTAAGCTCCAAAGAAAAGTACAAATGTAATAAAATTACGAATCCTTACTGTTAAACATCTAGTAAACTGATATCAGAGCGATATTATAAAGCAACGCTTGTTGTCGCCACTCGTTTCGCTTTCTACATATCAATAAAAGTTCGTATCTGATGCCCGTATCATGGGTTATTTTTATTCTACGTTACACGAAAATATCTGGCATTGCTAGAATTTACTGAAGCAAAGAGATACTTTCACATAATGATTCTACACACTTGAAATTGTAACTAAACTTCCCCAAAATCACAGCCTACTTCTTGAAACAATATAACTCGTTATGTAATGTAGTCTTGCATAAGAATAAAAAAAACAGAAAAGTCGCTGGGGGCCATAGCTTAACGGAAACATAGAGTTCAAACTGTGCTTGACGGAGAGGACAATTATCCTGAAAAATTCTTACGATACGGTGCTTTCTTGAAGTCAAAATGTGTAATCTTTTGCCAGTGCATTTATGACAGAAAACTCGTTCGAGGACTAGGGAAAGGAAAACACTTACTCGGACTGGCAGACAGAGGCAGCGACAGCAGTGTCTATTCTAGTATAGTCAATCTTTTATCACTGGTAGGGAGGTGAAGTGCTGCGGCCTCTAGCGGTTCAGTGTCCATCATTGACAACAACAAACAAGGTCGAAAGTCAATCTTTTATCACTGGTAGGGAGGTGAAGTGCTGCTGCCTCTAGCGGTTCAGTGTCCATCATTGACAACAACAAACAAGGTCGAAATCACATGGACTGGTGGTCTCGACGCTGGAGGTAATGAGGATTTTTCTCCCCGCTAGCGATGTAAGCAAAAGTGCATTCTGCAGAAAAAACTCATTTGAGGTTTCCTCTAATTGTAACTACGGCAAAAGAAATGCTCCTTGATTTGCTGGTGGCACCATCTATTTCCTTTGCCTCAGTTCAAGACATTTCTATCGCGAAGTGATGCGTATGTTCGCCACTTGCCATTCTCACCAGCGTAAGTGTAGTTGATAGAGGACTCCAAACCAGCTATAGACACTCGATGTCCAAAAAAGACAAAACATGCTGACCAGGTGTTTACCATCGATGTACAGCAGCCCAGCACCACCTATTGACACGCATCGGGTGTATTTTGGAATGCTAAATCAATATATAAGTAATTTAAATTGTCTACAACAAAAAGAAAAACTACTGACAAAGATTGGTTTTGTAAAATGTGGCCAGGAACTACAAAATCATAATATAGTTGGGAAGCATTGAGTTTAGCAGTGCCCCTAAATTCGTACGTCTGCAAGCAAATATTCTACATGCCTCTCACTAACTGTCGCATTCCAATTCGTTACGTATTTTTCGACTTCATTAAGGATACATACATATAAAATTCACTCTCGTTTCCAACACGCAGCTAATAGCTTCAAATTCTTGTTTGATTTTACAACATTCGCTTTAGTGTTAGTATTATTGAAATGATTGCTATCTCACCGTAGAGTGGTGTTTAAATAATATTTTCTGACGTAACTGGCAATAAAATTTCTAAAATACTTGTCCAGGCTTTCCTCAAACTCCAATATGCATTGTGGAGGTAAAAAACATAATTTATGGAGAATGCGTTGCAAATATAAGGCTTTAATCGTTTCTCTTGACCAACAGTTTCAAGTACACGTTATATTTTATGGTTAACAAAAATGCTCCGATGTTGAATAATAAATGTCGTAGTATTTGAGAATTTTATTATTTTTGAATTTGGTCTGCGAGCAACTTTTCGAAACCATTCTCATTGAGTCGCACTCTAAAGAATAATTTAAATTAATGAAAAAGAGATCCTTATAAAATATTATATAAGAGATGGATGAAGATTTCTTTTCTGACGTAGCATTTCCTATCCCAAACGTATTACTCCATTATAGATTCTAGATTGCGAAGAAAAATCGAAACCCATTTTCTCTCCATTTTCCTTACTGTTAAATATTCTCATGTTTCCACTGGCGTTAAATATTCTGAGTTCCTTTAGAAATAAACTATTTCTATAACATTTACACTTCCATTGTTATCTTCATTAACATTTGAAAACTTTTCGATTTTCTGTCAAGGACTTTCTTTTAATAATTTATAGCTTTCTTTTCACAAAGGACTGGCAATGTCGTATCAGTGGATGTTGGAGTGGGAAACAACGATCGAACGATGATGCCAGTCCATATGTCAGTACCACCAGCAGCAATTCAGAGAACGGCCAACTTTTCTAAAAAGAGATTCCGTGAGTTATCTACAAAAACATAAGAGCTTCACCTGTGATATTTTCTTTTTGTTTGACTTCCCAGAAAATAATTCAGAACAGGATCATATGGATATCTCATGGTCGCATTTATTAAATAAAATGCGTTTTTATTTATTTATTTTTTAATAATTATGATCAAATTTTTCTTTTGTCATTATCGTTCTTTCTAATTATTATTTTGAAAGACGTTTCAACACCCACCCCACATTATTTTGATATTTAAAGATTCAAACATGGAATAAAAGAAATGAATATTGGAATTCTTCGCAAGTGGGCGACTCGTTCACTTTATCTGTTTTTATTAGACTCCTTTATTTTCGAAATTCAACAAAGGCTGTTATCTTTATTTTTCAAAGATTTATTACTTCCTCCTGATCCCGATGGAATATTGATTTCAAATAGCCCGAATCAATAACATTCAAAGTATTTTGACGTGGCCTACACACGGTAGCAGTTAAAATAATATTATTAATATGGTTAATAAATAGCTGGCAATGATTATTAAGAACTCTGAAAGTGTTGAACACAATAAAAGACAAACGAAGAAAGAAGAGAATTCTTTCTGCTTCAATAAGACAGCAGTTACAAACGGCTATACCACTTTAACACTTTAATAATGATGCAGTGTACAAACTTGAGCACATAGAAATGCGACTGTATTCCTTACTATATCCTTTACGGCTGGACAGATATTAGACAGAGGTAGATTCTGATTTTTTTATAACTATTCGGCTACTGTTTCCATTTTTTGTCTTACTTCAATGCCAGCCAGTTTATACCCTTCTCCTTAATTATATATATGATTGTGTGCGTATTTATTATACATATATACGTATGTATTCTTATGAATATATGCATAGATGTATATGTGTGTATGTATATATAT
>NC_068992.1:45006850-45009629 GCF_001194135.2 Octopus bimaculoides
AATCACAGCCGATGTAAATTATTTGTAATTATTCTGCTGATAGGATACTCAATTTTTCATCACCCTCTTATTAGTTACGAACTCCAAATCATGAATTGGATTACCTTTGCATCTATTTGAAAATATAAACACGCTCATATATATACAATTATAAAGGCAGAAGAAAAATTTCTATGCCAATATGCTGATAAGTCTATTTATCAGCATAGTGGCACAGAAATTTTTCTTTTTCCCTTATTTATAATTGTTTATAATTTTCACCTTAAAAGGTATCTTAATATGCTGGCCACTTGATGAAATACTTTGAAAAATGTTATCTTCTATTAAAAGTATATATATTGACCGTTGACTGAACACTATTCAATTTTTTTTCTCCGTGTTTTTCTCCTTGTCTCCGTATTCTTTCTGTTGAAGAGCGTAGCTCGAAACGTCAAAGACTTTCCGTATTCCCGAGCGTCATACTAATATATACTTTTGTTATTTACACCACCTGTCCTCGTCTGTTGTTATTATTTGTATATTCTCCCATATATATATATATATACACGCACACACATACACTTACACAAATATATATATATGTACGCACATATATACGTAAGCACACACATATATGTATGTATATGTAATGTTGTGTGATGAAACTTGGTTGCGACAAGGTTTTTGAAAATTTGGCATCGGTATCCTGGGAATAAATGAAATTCACCAGCCTCTCAGTAATAATGGTTGACGAGATATTTCAATTCTCAACATCATTATTTTTCTTTATTTAACAGACAATGATGTTGCACTGTTGACATTGCCACATGCTCTTTCCTTCACACGTTGTATCCATCCTCTGCCGCTTGCTTCAGCGCAAGATGACTTTCAACCAACATGCGTCATTGCTGGATGGGGGAAAACGCAAAGTAAGTAGTGTGTTCTATATATTTCTGTGTGTGTGTGTGTGTGTAATTATTACTGTTTCACTATTAATAACGTTGAGTCAGCACTCATCATCAAATTCAGATAATCTCTACGTTTCAAAATGTTGCAAAGGTATTAATTTATCAGCTGACCAACAAGATAACTGAAGACAGCTGTGGCAGAAATAAGAAATATCCGGATTAATCCGCTAGCAGTGAGGTACGATTTCAACTCAGGCTGTAGTGATCCAGACCTAACAAACATAATGCATGTTGTTTCATAATGATCTGCCTACTTCTGTCAATACGTCTTCCCCACAGTTATGTAGTCTTCAAATTACTGATTACTGATCCCTGTGAACCATGTGCACTATGGAATCTTGATCAGGTTATTTGGTATGTAAAAGATAGCAGCAATTAGTCCTCCGATGAAGAACGCATTGAATACTGAATCATCTCGGAATGCACTGTTTGCACAAATTACAAAAATCCTTTGTCTGCCTCATCAGTAATTATATCTTTTCCATCGCGGCTGGCTTGAAGTAAAATAATAATAATAACGCAAATTCATACGTTAGCCAAACATGGAATATCCATCAAGTCACTCGACCCCCAGAGACAACAGCCAAACAGCTTTTAAATTGAACACTATGTTCTTAAAAAAAGTTATATGAATTGGATAATGTAATCGTAAATAAAGATTGTCGTAATAAAAAAAACTAGTTAGGTCAGAGTTGGTATATCTTCAACCATTTAGTAGTGTCAATGAGGTTAGAGACAGCTTATTGATAAACATTACCAAATATGTTGCTTCGAAAATATAATTGAAAAATATAAACACTTTTCTGTATTTATTTGGTATGTTACTATCCACTAAATTTCCTATTACTCAGAAGTTATCTTCTAGTACTAAAGAAACGTTTAATTCTGTTAACTGTGACGATTTATTACAACTTCCAAATTGTCTCTAATTTTATATTTCAGACGGCAAGTATCCCGACCGGCTCCAGTACGGTAAAGTTCAGTGGTATCCTACATCGTTTTGTCAAAATATGTTCGGTGGTTTAACCTCATCGCAGTTCTGTGCTGGGTCAGCTTCGAATAACATTGAAGCATGTCACGTGAGTTGATTTAACATCAGAATTTCCATCTTCATAAGGTAACTGGACGTGCATGTTTCAAATAAAGTTAATAATTTCTTTGACACATTAATACTATGAAACAAATACCCGAAACAAGGTGTGAGGGCGTGAGTATGTATATGTATGTATGTATGTATGTATGTATGTATGTATGTATCTATCTATCTATCTATCTATCTATCTATCTATCTATCTATCTATCCATCTATATATATATGTATATATGTAATACATTTCTCAGAGAGATTTATACAGTAGTAAAACGATAAAGTGGTGGTATGTCCCATGAAAAGGAATAATACTACTGCTATTTAGCCCTAGGAAGCACCACTTCCTGTCGGCCTTGAAACATTTCCTGTGTCATTATGTTTATAAATGAGGAGATAACCACCTCCACCCAGCAAAGACTAGTTTCTGAGTCATTGCTCGTCATCAGTCTGGAGTAGCATGGCTTGCTTGCTGTCGATCAATCTACAAACCTTATTTTGGACTACCGAGCCCACCAAAACACATGTTGGATTTGTGATACTTTTCTTCAACTCCTTTAATTCTTGATATCATTTCTATTCTGTGTATATCGGACCCTTTTGTATGTAAACATATAAACATATTTAGCATTTCATATATCTAATTATTTAATATATATTAACCTGCCTAACTCGCTTATCCTTATATTTACTTCTCTTTCTCTCTCTCCCTCTTTCTCACTTTCTATATATATGTATATATATA
>NC_068992.1:45009904-45012928 GCF_001194135.2 Octopus bimaculoides
TGTATCCACTCCACAGCGTCCTCAGCAACAAAAGAATTTCAATTTTAATCTATTTTATCTCCCTTAAAGTGTTTTTATTCTTTTTGGCATCTCGTTTACTTAAAAGATACTATATAATTGCTTGCGACATTGCACATTTAACCGTAGATTGGTATTTTATAAATCGATGATCGATGTCAGTAAGAAAACAATATTATTTGCATTTCATTTTCTAATTTCTAAAGGGAGATTCTGGAACCCCTTTGATGTGCCGGCGACATTCGGATAATGCTTTGGTTGTAGCGGGGATTACTTCGTTTGGGTACAATGATTGCCAAAATGGTGTAGCTGTATATACCAAAGTTGCTGATTACCTTTCGTGGATCAACTATATGAGAAATTATCCGAACGAGACGCCAATTCAACCTGTAACTTGTCCCACACAACAGCAAATCAGAAACGGTGAACGTGACGAAGATCGGGACGACGATTATTATCGGGACGACGATTATTATCACAATGCAGAAGATGATGAAGATGATGCTGACGAACTGGGAGAAAAGTATGCACATTATTCTGATTATCCTTTCTATAGAATGCATTATAACCAAATAGGACACGATGTTTATAATTTCATGCACTCCTTTATCAAAGGAGCCCACATGAACAATAAATAAAGCACGTGATGCTTCAAATAATTATTTCTTCTGAGTATTTCTTCTGCCCTGAATATCTATTTCCGTGTATGATGTTTTTACTGGTTAAAATAGTTAATTAAGGCAGGTAATTATGTGTTCTGGCTTCATTATTGTTTACTGATTTTTTTTTTCTTTAGACTATAATGGACTGCAGAATATTACAGATCTTATTATTTTGTTTTTTGTTGAATAAATGGATTTTCGTTCTATTAATCTACAAACCAATTAGTCTTCGTTAATTGTGGTTCAACCAGTTTATCGCATGTTATCGATGATGATCTGAAAATTTCGCTAAAACCTTGAAAAAACACATAAAACCAAATGTTTGTTTGCATGTACGTTTGTAGATATGCACACATGTATACGTATGTATAAGCTCACGCTGTTGTGTGTATATGTCATATTTTCTCATCCAAGTAAACCAGCGTTGTAAATTAATGTTCTATACTTTCCTCTTCATTATACATACACGCATATATGATATAAATCTATACATAGTTATATACATATGTATGTAGGTAAGCATATAATATATGCAAGTATTTATATATGTAAATACATACATGTATCTACATATATATGCATATATCATCATCATTATTATCACAGTCATCATCATTATTATTTATTCAGTGAGAGAGCAGTGCATACCATCAAAGTGACACCAGAGGTATAATATGCGAAGCCCGGTATACCAATCATGATTACCCGTATGATAAGAGTATACCATGCACGTGCATCAAAACCACATGTGCGCGACATGGTGGTCTCATATCAAGATAAACAGCGCATGACCGTATGTTTCAGGAAAAAACGACAGTCGAGTATAGCGCATTAATTTGAAATTAAAGTGACAAGGGAATACGAAATTGTATCTGCTTTGAAATGCAATGCACTCACAGTTAAGTGCTTGTGTATCACAGCTTTAAAAATGAAGTACCATTATGAGTGGATTGCATCTTATAGTCGAAACAGCTATAAGCTAATGAAGTTCATGATAATTTCTTATTCTCTTGTAATTTTAATTTCTTATATATATATATATATATATATATATATATGAATAATTAATTCCTATGCGCGTTTTACGATATCAGCTACTTGGAACACAGTATTGGATGTTCCAAGAACATTTGGATGCCTTAAGATAAGGGATCTCATATCAGCGATGTCAGATCTCTGTAACGCGCAATTAAGTGTTCCAACGATGATCCATTGCAGTTAAGCAACCGAATGCACTTGGAACCGCCAATGTTGAGTTCCAAATAACTGGAATGGTAAAACGTACGTAAGAATTAATAATCTACATCTATCTTTATTTTAATTTTCCACAGCATATGTCATGCATATCGTAACACGTTAGACTGCTAAGTACAGTGATCTAACCAGTAAAGTGGAAGTTGATTGGATAATGATCTCTATATCATACAGTAATATTCGTAGATCTTACTGTATGCACACAATATATATATATATATATATATATATATATATATATTGTTATTATTATTATTGAGTGAGAGACCAGTGCTATGTATGTATGTATGTATGTATGTATGTATGTATCTATGTATTTATGTATCTATGTATATTAAAGAAACAAAAAAAGGGAGAACTGTACGTATGTTTACGGAACCACACAGATGCAAATCAAAATATAATAATGAAGAACGTAAATACAGTTGCGTTGACAAATGATTGGTAAAGAATAAGTCTTTTTTGGTTCAATCACTGCAACAAAATTGCTTTACGTATCCAACATGTTTTCCAAGTTGATTTATATAACCCATTTTGCGTCTTTTCCATTATAACCTATAGACATCGTCATGATTGTCATACGTAGTATATAATTTGAAAGATATAAACGATGTGTCATAGACAACGGCGACAATAATCTAATTAAAGGGATACCTTTATTTCACTGGGATGAATGCAGTGAAGTAATAATTGGAATAAATTGATTTTGGAAAAATTCAAAGTAAGGCGACAGAAGCGAAAGGGCATTGAAAACATTCGCTCCTGATCGTTAACTAATTTTCAGAAATAATACACCTCAGCATTTACAAGAAAATATATATATACACACATTAAGATATAGACCTAGAGATACATTAATATTTGCGTGAGTATATATGTGCATGAGTATATATGCATATATATACACATATACATAGATATAAACGCACATAGACATTTGCAAATACACACTAATATATTATATGTATATATAATATATATTATATATATTATATATATAAACCAACACATATGTGTTCATATTGTGTGTGTATATATGTGTGTATATTAAATATGTATATGTTGAAGCATTCATATATATATATATATA
>NC_068992.1:45013368-45015989 GCF_001194135.2 Octopus bimaculoides
TATATATATATATATATATATGTTTCAAGTAGTGTCAGCGAGTTAATGTTACATTGCTAGTTATTTTGATTTGACGGCGACGCTGCTCATATTAAAGAGCATTTACCTGAAAACAACGAGTTTACTACTTAATGAAGCAATTGGTGAGTATCATATAAATATAACCAAGTAAATAATAACAGTAATCCACTAGCTACCATCACCACCATCGAGATCGACATATTTCATATCACGTTGATAACATCGCACTTCCACGTATTGCGTATCCTTTTATTGATCTTTATCCATATACTGAATTAAAAGATATTTACCTACACATTCTTATACGTTGTTTACAATAGAAATATCGATGCTTAGATAACGGTTTGTTTACAGCTTGGGTTGAAATTAGATATTTTTCAATATCAAATGAGATTTCATTTATTTAATATTGTAATATTTGTGTAAAGATTTCGGAAATAAAGTTCGTAAACTTTGAAAAGAAATTCAATAAGAGACAAGAATAAAATATCATGGAATAATAATAGGCATATACATATGTATATATCTGTGTGTGTATGCAAATATACGCATATGTATGTATGTGTGTGTGTGTGTGTGTGTGTGTGTATAACGCGTATATGCATGTATGATTATGCATATGCTCACACAAAACAAATTCACAGCAATTACTGAAGACAAAATTTTTCTCTTATGGTAAAATGGTGTGAAAACACCCTATCTCTTCAGTATCAACATCCATCAGGATTTCAAAGCACGATGTTTCTAGCTCCTTGGCTTCTATCGATCGGAAGTACCTAAGAGAGGCAATTCTGAACAGATCTTATAAAGTGAGAGCTTTATGTAAAATAGATTTAACAGCTTTGCTTATGACAAAACACTGCTTGGCGCTAATATTTCGGTAATTTCCACGATCTGGCCATCTACCAGTGCAAGTTAGTCAGCGTTGTTAAGTGTATTTTACTTAAAGCTAGCGCTTCATAAGATTTGTTCAGGGCTGCTTCTTTTAGGTACTTCTCATTGATAAAAGCCAACGAACTAGAAACATCGATGTCTGGGAATTCTGATGGATGGCGACTGGGACGAGAACAGACCCACAGTGAAGCTCGATCACTATACTAGACTAGTTTCGCCTGAAAATTACAAGCTCATCACTGGTGACTACTCCATCGCTTGATGGTTTGATTACGTCCTAACTATCAGTATATATATTTACCATATAAATTTATGGCTGATTTAGCAAAATGCGAATGTGAAAATTATGAAATAACGAATACAGATGTATATATGAATGTTAAAGCGCATAAATTTCTTTTGTGCTGACAATATTCAGTGTTTTGTAGTAACCTGTACTACATGGTATATGTATGTATTTTAACCAAGACTATATGTATAAACAGACATACTAGTCGTCTCCTTATATTCAGTAATTTTTTCTGGACAAGATCAGAAGGAACGATGGGATAAATTTAAACTTAGTGCTGGCATGTCTGCCGTAACCGAATACATTCTTTACAAATACATTTCATTCCTGCCTGTAAAATGTGTGCCTCTATGTGTGTGTGTGTGTGTATGTGTGTGTGTGTGTGTGTGTGTGTGTGTTTTTGTGTGTTTGTGTGTGTGTGTTTGTGTGTGTGTGCCTGTGTGTGTGTGTGTGTGTGTGTGTTTGTGTGTGTGTGGTTGCCTGTGTGTGTGTGTGTGCCTGTGTGTATTCACTTGGACAATATTTATATAAAAACATCATCTAGTTTGCTCGCAGTAATGTATAAATGATATTATCTGTCCCCTGAAGAAGCCTTACGTATAAATCCTTCTATGCTGTTTTACTTAACTCCTAAACCAAAGAAACGTTATGAAAAACATAATAATATCCTTGTTGATATCGCAAAAGAAAAATGCATGGTTGTTAATGCAAAGCTTGTTATGCAGCTGCTCGACAGTCGCTTAGTTCCGATGCCATATAATATAACTACTAACATGGTCACTCAGAACCAATACATATGCGATTTGATTTTACAGGTTTCGGTCTTTTCTTATACAACTAGATAGCTCACACATACACATGTAGTCTTTTTATCTATTACTTGTTTCAGTTATTTGACTGCGGTCATGTTAGGGCACCACTTTAAATAGTTTTAGTAGATCAAATCGATCCCAGGACAATTTTAAAGGCTTGTACTTAATTTATCGTTTTCTTTTGGCGAACCTCTAAGTTATACGGACGAAAACACACCAACAGCGCAGCGGTTGTCAAGCAGTGCGTAGGCAGGGGACACAGAGAAAACGACACACACAGAGATATATACATATACATATATATACATACATATATGTGTGTGTGTGTGTGTGTGTGTGTGTGTGTGTGTGTGTGTGTCAGAAGAGCTTTTCTTTTTTTGTGCCTTATTATTTAACACACGCACCGGTTCGTTAATTTCAAAACTGGGCGAAAGAAACCCAATTATTGGGCTTCTTTCACACCGTTTTAAAATTCGACCTAGCATTTAAACTGCTTAAGTCCGATGGAATGGCTGCCGCCTGAAAACTGTACATGGGTTCCATGTGCGTGAAACTTTTAGTAGTGTGGACCATAAATGTGAGGTGGTCATATAAAACTATGTACA
>NC_068992.1:45016151-45016705 GCF_001194135.2 Octopus bimaculoides
ATATATATATAAGGTGATTAAAATCAAAATAAGCCATAAGGATATCCAGGGGTAATGCAGTACGATCGTTTCACGCAACTCTAGTTGATCCTGTTTGGAAGTGGGCTGAGGGAGTCCACAGAAATCGTAGTAGGTAAGTGAGTATAGTCATAAAAACTATCAAGATTTATTTGAAGGAAAGTGCAATTGAGTTTAGCCTCAAATGGTAAATAATAAGAAAAGCACAGCCTTATAGAAATGGTAGAAATAGGTGTGAGCTGTGCTCTATGGAAACATATGAAATTTTTTAAAGCATAAAGGTAAAGGCAACCTGATTTATAATCGATCAGACCTTAGGGTATCATATGTACATATTGTCACTCGTACCTTTAAATATTTTAGAAAGTAGCACTTTATTGATCTTGTGATTTAAAACCTATAAGAAACCTCTAAGCTTAAAATTAGTATATAGTTAGCATGTTCCACAACATCAATATTCCTTTAGTTAATACAGGGTATCAGTCTTTATAGATAAGCTAAATAAGTAAATAAACAAATAAGTAAACATATATATA
>NC_068992.1:45017127-45018963 GCF_001194135.2 Octopus bimaculoides
TTATTACATATTGTATTTTGTTTGTTGAGTAAAATGACAGAAACATGTCTGTGAAGCACATCTCTAAAGGAGAATTTTGTTATGTTGCAGTGTTTAGCAGGGGATTATAAACTTCAATAACATTTCTTGAGTATTACAAGGATGTTTTTTTTTAATTCCGTCTCCGTCGTTGTATCTGTCCTTGTTATTGCAGATGCTCTTCTACTCCATCCCACACTTACTACTACTACTACTACTACTACTACTACTACTACTACTACTACTACTACTACTACTACTGCGACTACTTTTTTAATTCTGTCTTCGTTGGGCAGTTTATTATTTTTTTCTAAGATATAAGAACATATACAGAAAACTTGAGATGATATCGTGTTTTCGGATCTGTTAAAATCGCTGAATACTTAAAATATTGAGATAACTGATGTCTATATAGTATAACTTACAGTGAATTGGTAAATATATTTCATAAATAAAGCGTCGTTGCTCTGTGAATGCATATCAAATCTACGTTTTACATTCATTGATACTTTATTTTATCGATACCTTGAAGATAGAAGGTAATGTTGGTGTAGTCAGGAACTGAATTTACATAAACAGCCGTAACCGCAAGATATTTTGTTGGCTTTTCTATTGAGCTTTCGATCCACCAAACTTGATATCAATATTAATAATTATAATCAAAACATTTGGCGTAACTGCATTACTGAATGTTGGTAGAGAAAACTAAATAATTTTCTTTGGTATAATAAAGATATCTGTTGAGTTGGAGTAGTACATGGTTTTACTGAAATATGTGCAAAAGTTTTAACTTATAATAACGTAAATATTAAAGATAGTGGAATGCAAAGTGTTACAATTATCCGATAAGAATATTATAAAAACATGGAGACTAGATAAAACAAAGTTAGATAAGATGGAAGAAACACTGAGAAAGGAACACACCAGAAGGTTAAAATTAGTGTTTAAATCTCAAAATAAATGGTAACGTAAGATTATAGTTATTGGTACATTCTAGCTACTATCTTTCTTTGCGTGTTTTAGACAAATTGTAAAATGGATTTAAAAAGAGAAAATCAATTTAGTTTAAAATGTTCATATAAGAAATATTATATAACATACGTGGTGTTTTTAGGAAACATCTATAACTTATATGTTACATGTTTCAGTCTTTGAACATCGGCCATGATGGGATACAACTCTAAAGGGTTTAGGCCGATACTAATTCTATCGGATACTGTTTATTGTATCGCTGAGTTACAGGGACTTTAGTAAACTTGCGTCGGTTGTCAAGTGGTGGTCAGGAACAAATACAAATGCACACACACACGAAAGATGTTCACTTTACGCGAATTGTGAGAAAGATCACAAAAGTACAGCTCCCACAGTTACTGCAGAACTTAATGACCACCTCGAGAACCACGTTTCCACAAACTCTGTTGGCCAGGAGTTGCACAAATCCAGATTTCAGGGAGGGATGCAATCAGAAAACCACTACTTCAAAAACAAAACGTTGCAAAGCGTTTAGAATGGAGTAAATACCTACAGAATTGGTCCCTAGAGTAGTGGAAGAATGTTATTTTCTCGGACGAGTCATCGTTTACCACATTTCCGACCCCCGACTGAGTATACGTGTGGAGACAGCCAAAAGAAGCATTTGACCCAAACTGCTTTCTTCCAACTGTTAAACATGGAGGAGGACCTGTTAATTTAGTGTGGATGGGTAATATCAAATACTTCAATCACAGCATATATTGAAATTAAACACGAAAAAGATTGAAATATTATCATCACTTACATGGAAATATATATATGTTGTTGCACTTGGGGATCTGTTTC
>NC_068992.1:45018988-45028109 GCF_001194135.2 Octopus bimaculoides
TATATATATATATAGTATTAGATAGATAGATAGATAGATAGATACATAGATACAGATGGATTTGTTCTTTATACGGATTGTGTACTATATTCCATCCGAGTCATGGAGGGGAATTCAATATGTACGCTTCTCTTCCTACAAATAGTAGCAAAATTCCTTGAAATTTCACCTTCCTGTCATAAAACGATGGACTCAGTAGCCTATGTTAAGTTTAGATATACAGAAAATCAGAATAGTCAAGGCTAGGATAGCTCTGGTCCTATGTGTAATCTAGCAGGTTGCACCTGGGACTAAAGGTCATTTGCACAATATATTGTTACATTCCAAAGTATGATATAAGACGCTGAAAGCACCGCAATGTGGGTTTGAACGTGGAACTACGTGTTTGAGAAGTGATCTTCTTAACGACCTAAGATTAAAAGTGAAGAGAAGCAACTACGAGTTAGGAATAATTCAAGCAACGTACATCACAATTAATACAATAAAATACCAAAAATAAATGGAAGTGAAGTAGTAATAATTATTAATTTTCAATCAGCGTTGTTTAAATCAATAATAATGATTTGAAGCTTCAATAATAACTGTAATATGTTGATAACATATTTAATTTATTTGTGAAACGATAGTATAATATTTCAGTAACATTGCAAACTGTCGAGAATATATTCGAATTTTTTGTTGTCTTTTTAATGAAACATTGCTATAAAAGCGAAACGTCTAATCAATTTATAGATTTATATAATCTCTGAGATAGCATTTTTTTTGTTGTTACTTTTGTTACTTTCAACAGATAAATTTAGAATTTTCGCATTGAAATCAATTTAAGGATTGTCATACTTTGTATATCTGAAAATTATTGATAAATTTGAAAATCAATAACAGCACTAATATGATTTAAGCTTATTCGTGGGTGGGTGGAGTGGAAACATTTTTCTTTTTTTAACACCTGTTTTACTATTTCATTTTGTTCTGTACTTTAATAATTGTCACCTGTTAATTGTGAGAATGTTAAGAAAGTAGTGACCAGTTTCAATGCATTATTACTTGAAACGGATGACATTTGTTATTTTTGTCTGCTCGTGTAAAATAATCGCTGACATACGTAACAAAAAATCTTTATAAATTCTGGTTTCTCCTCTAAGACCTATCATTCAATGAAGATGAATTCACTTGTAAACATTATCCTACTCCTGACAGTAGCAGTGACTGTTGCACGTAAGTTTACAGAATTTATTTATATTTTTACGATAGATGAGAGAAACGTTTTAGCATATTTAACGAAGTCTGGTAGAAACTTCTAAATGCTAGTCACGGCAAAAAGATCTAAACACCTAACAACTTTATTGCATGGAGCTTAGTGTTTCGAATCATTAGAACATCTCATAGAATATGTTATTTTGAAAGTTGCTAAAATATATTTGGAATCATAAAAATCAGACAGCAAATTTTATTTTCTACCGAATTTCTAATGTTTGTCAAGTTTCTATCTTGTAACCTTGTTTTAGCATCATTGTAAATTCCTTGGCAGAATCGGAGAGAGAGACTTGAACGGCATCAACGAAACGAAATTTGGGTAAACATTATAATTCGTCGGTAGGTGGTTACTTATCAAAGACTTTTGCTGAGTGAAATTAATGAGACAAATATCGTCTGATATTTATAGCTACACCATCTTAGTTGAAGTCGGCAGCGTAACCATTGAAGAACTCGTAACTACTAGTGTTGACACTCCTTGCAATGGGGAATTGTCGTACTTCACGTACCTAGTTAACGCTTACTGATTTCACAAAAAAACAAGAACAGTGTAGCTGTCTGATAATTATAATAAACTAAAATCTTCGTTGGCTACCTATTATTTCACAAGTAGATTTGGAGCAAATTTAAACTTATTCGTGGATGGGTGGGGGGAAACACATTTTCTTTTTTAACGATTCTTTTGTTATTTGACTTTGCTCTGTACTTTAAAAATTGTCACCTTAGAGCAAGTTAGTCATTAAATATTTAATGCAGGGAGCTTCAAGAAATCTAACTGGAAATGATTAAGCAGTATAGGCATGACAATATCGGACATTGGCTAATATTAGTTTGAAATATGTCCACAATTGTCTTCAGTACATGAATCAGTTTTCTTAGACTGCTTCAGTAAGATGGAAACTTTACTGTAATTGTCGAAGTACGGCGGGAGAATCACTAAGTCAATGTATATTGTTGTACAATGGTTCACGTAGAAAACTAGGTGAAGATCCCCTTCGGTCATGAATGACCATGGCATTACACCTAGAAAGTTCCCCTCCATAACACAAGGCCGGGTGAGGTTGTTTATGAAAGACCAGCAGTCGCCTATACATACCAGCCTCCGCTCTCCACGCCAGCGATGTTATCCAAGCGAATAGCAAAGCCCGATTTAGCAGCAGTGACGTTGCAACTCATTCCTACAGCAGAGTAAACTGGAGCAACATGACATAAAGTGTGTTGCTCAAGAACACAACTGACACCCCTGTCCGGTAATCGAACTTACTACCACATGATTGTGAACCCGAGACTCTAAGCACTGAGCCATGCACGTAGAAAACTAGAAATATTCAGAAAATAATTACACAGAGATAATCGTTATCTGCGTATATATATAATAGATAAGTCAATTAAGATATGTTTAATGAAGGTAACATTAACACAATCTAACCAGTAAATATTATGTATCGAGGAAAAAATATTAACCATAAACTAAGATAATCCACATTATTTAGGCAAATAAGATAAACGACTACGAACATGTTTTGGCCTCATTAACCCTGTTCAGCAAACCATGGACTTCAATGTGTTTAGCTTTAATTTGGTAAGATCTTTTCAGTTCGAGTGACGTAAACATAAACTTTCTGTATCCGAAAACCCCAATAGCTAGCAAGCATATTTTCTTCTGGAAACATTTACAAAAGAAATACACATTTCCGTCAGAGAACAATATTTTTTATGTCTATTTTGTTTTTTGATTATTTAAGTACACACAAAAGCTATGTATTTCTATTTTCGTATATTACTTATTCTTACTGCATTAACGTGTTAAAACGTTTCGTATTTTCTTTGATCTGATCACAATTTTACTGTATTGTTAGTCACTAATCAAACAAGAAGAAAAAAAAATTCAACATTATGAAATCTTATTAAGATCGCGATTGTAATTGAGAGAAAGGGAGAGAAGTAAAAAGAAAGAGGGTGGTCGAGAGAGTAAGATTTGTCTGTGATAGTGTTTATATCTGAAAAAGATATTGTTCTGCTATAGCGTGATGGCATTTGTAATTGAGAGAACTGTTGTGAATTTTTTGATATAGTTAGCAGTTACCAACTGAGATTGCGTTATATGATAACGTTTATAATAGAGAGACAGAGAGAAAGAGGGAGGGAGAGAAATTATTTTTAGATCATTATATCGTCTTTAATTGAGACACATTTCTTTCAAGAACTTGCATTAAGCAGGTTTAATTTGTAGTTAAATTGTTTATTCTGCTAACTATTAAAGAATCCCTTCTTTCGATTTTCTGTGATGTAATTGGATTAAGAATTAAGGGTGCGGAATTGGGTTACAATATAGTGAAAAAAGACGTTAACACAGTGGAATTAAGCTTTAAGATAATTGGATTACGGGATAGCAAATTAGATTTAGGGAACAATTTATGTACCATGTCCCGTCAGATGAATATTGGGAACAGTAAGATTGGAAAGATTGAAGTTTAATGCAATGTTATTTCTGTATAATATCGCTGAATCTATCTTAAGAAAATACATAAGGTGATGAGATATTACTTTACATTTCAGTTTGTGGCAACATCGATGGATCAATTGCACGTGTAAAACGACACCTTCATCATATTATTGATGGATCATATGCCACCAACTGTGAATTTCCTTGGATGGTGGCCCTGATAATTAAAACTGCAAAAGGATATTTTCTATGCGGGGGATCAATTATAGACAGCAAGCATATTCTCACAGCTGCCCATTGTGTGTAAGTAAATATTCTATTGTAAATGTTATTCACGTTGTTAAAACGGCTTCGATATGGCTTTAGAAATAACCAAGTTTATACCTGGAGCTTTTTATACATAAATCTCTTAAAACTTCATTCACGGAGTATCTGTTTTGCAGATTAGCATCGTAGCTAAGGAAGAGCTTACCTTCAGATTACATATATAACGACAAACAAATTGTCATTATTTCAACGGGAGCTCGCTTTAGTATTCGCTGCGATATATTCATTGAAAATACTACGTTGTGAAATAAATGCTAATGTGGTTCCAAGCTTGATATTTCATAATCTTAAAATCAACTTTATAGTTTAACAATTGGATTCAATTAATGAAATACAAGTCTTGTTTTCCTGAGATATGTTGAATATTCTCCTGGATGTTACATAAAATATGTGGAGTCGGTTCTCCCAACAACAGTGTCGTAAACGCTAAAACAAACCAAAAACTAAACTATACACGACATTGTTACATTATATATGTCTCCACGTTTAGACAGATATAACAAGTATACACACATAAACAATAGCAACAACAGAAGCAACAGCAGCAACATCAGCAAGGTGCCACGCAGTGGGACTGAACCCAGAACCATGTGGTTGGTAAGCAAGCTATTTACCACACAACCACTCCTGCGCCTAAGATAACTATGTATAATCTATTACTGCAGCAATCACCACAGGTGTTAACTGGCTCCTAAGCGTCACCCATCTTAACCCACATTACCTTTATAGTCTGATGTAAATGTAATATTACAGAATATTTCAGTTATTGTTTAAATAAGGGTGGTAATAGTTACAGTAGCTTTTCTTGTTCCAGTATCAGAAATATATATTTCTTCTTTATTCAGTGTTGGTGCCGAACATGTGAAAGTTTCTGCTGGTGGAAATAACATAAACAACATGAAAGAAACTATGATTGTCACCAAAGACAATATACACGCCAATAAAAAGTACACGGGGCCACCTAAATTTCGTATGTTTCCATACTCTTATATTTCTTTCTCGTGCTGTTTTTTTTTTCGTTTTCTTTTTGTTATTAAAACTATGTTTTATAGTCATCCGACGGAAGATATTGCTTTGCTGAGTCAAAGCACTAGACAACACAATATAATGTGTTTTTGAACTGAATACATTTGGGCATGTTTACTTCAACATATTTCTAACTATTAAGCCCTGCATATATAGTGTATGCAATGGAAAGCCATATGTGCTTCAGTAAGACTCTGCACTATCACACATGACTAATAACACAGGAATGGATGGCTGAAAATTTCATGATCATATAACCCCTAATATTTAGCCTCCTAATTCCCCAGATCTCAAGCCAACAGACTGTTACATGTTGAGACTTGTTGAGAGAGGTCAATGAACATGCCCTTAACACCAAAGATTCTATAGTCAGAGAAAGCTGCCATAGTCAGAGTAATGTACAAAATGAACCGGGATCACTTGTAGATGATTTAGATCTCATATAGAAGCAGTTGTTGAAGCTGAAGGTGGCTTTATTGAATAACATTATAGAAAAGAAGGTTTATTTTTATCCTCATAGCATTTTTTCATAAATAAAATTTGTTATTATATATCTGTTTTTATTTTATTAAACATAAATCTGCCCTCAAATATCTTACGCACCCTGTACATAATGATCATTACTCAACTCTGTAGATTTTGTTTTATTTCATGCTTCAGCCTTAATATACATATGTATAGACACACACACACACACTCATACACACATATATGTATGAATATGTATGCATATTATGTATATGTATATGTGTGTATGTATGGCTATGTATGTATGTGCATATGTATGTATTTATACAAGAAAATCATGTATTTTTTATCTTTTATCTTTTGTTTTCATTTCTTCGAATAGCGCCGCTTTGAAGGGTTTAGTTAAACAAATCCCTAAACTTACTTTTAAGACCACCTTCGTAAATGTATAACATTTAGAAGTGAAATGTCAGAACGGAAAGTGTTAAGGAACTTCTGTCCAAATTTAGTTATAATAGCTGAGTTAATTTTGGGTTGAAATACAAAACAGATATTTCTAAGATTCGCATTGGTTGAAGATACTGCAGAAATAGATCGAATTACTTTAAATTTCAGAGAATGATGTAACAGTACTGACTTTGCCAAAAGCAATAACATTCAATTCATGTCGGCAACCGATACCAATGGCGCAGTACGGTGACAGCTTTACGCAGGAATGTGTTATTGCTGGTTGGGGTCAAACAGGAGGTAAGTAATTTATGATTTGTTATTATTTCGTATTCATACTTCAGTTTCCATTCTAAGTAATGTTGCACGTGCGATATCGAGAGAATGATAAATTTAGTCCATGTTAAACAAAACTGTTGAATAAAATCCGACAGAGATGTTATTTACATTCTCTACTGGCTAATAATTTAGTGAAACTCTAACACTTCATACCATCCATTTTAATAGTGCATAGGACACGAGGTTTCAATTTTTAATCATTAAAATAATATGCAGAAATAACAAACACAGGAAAGCTGAATGTTACAAATGTGCCATACAGAAATACTTATAAAGGAGTAAATGTTAGAGTTACTGAAATGAACAAAACGTTCACAGCTTATATTGATGACTCATACATATAGATGTGCTATTTCTTTACTACCCACAAGGGGCTACACACAGAGGGGACAAACAAGGACAGACAAACGGATTAAGTCGATTATATCGACCCCAGTGCGTAACTGGTACTTATTTAATCGACCCCGAAAGGATGAAAGGCAAAGTCGACTTTGGTGGAATTCGAACTCAGAACGTAGCGGCAGACGAAATACCGCTAAGCATTTCGCCCGGCGTGCTAACGTTTCTGCCAGCTCGCCGCCTTTATCCATACATATAGATGTGTGTGCGCGTATGGTTGTACTATATGTACACACGTGCAAATGGATCTGCGTCATATGTGCACTACTTTCATGTTAATCTGCGGAGTTTGTGTAGTTTTGTACAATTGAGTCTCTACAAAGTCCTACATGTAACCTTTTGAAAGGGACGTAAACTTCTAATAACAGCGGAATCTGATTTACAGTAGATCTAATGTCTGCAGCTGTAATGTCTTTACATTCAGTCATGGTTGTATGTGGTAGACCTGTTTGTGTGAATAGCACGTTTATTTAGAGTAAACAGAAGTAGATAGATACAAGTAGAAAAGTTTGAAGAAATGACTGCTTATGAAACTACAGGTGTCTGAGTTGTCAGTAAAAGATGGTCAGCTATAGTTATGGCTGATCCTATATGAATTTGCCCATTACTCTCGTAATTGGAGATATGATCACTGAACTAGTCATATGTATGCTTTGTATTGGGGCGATCTCCTTTGGCTCTAAAAGCTGTATCTGAATCTATGATTTCATAGCTCATCTGGCGCCCTGGTTATTGAGTTTTCTTCCATTATCTCTTTAGGCTATCCCTCTACAACGACTACCACTAATTCCCGTTTTTGCATGTGTAAAACATTGTCTTTTTAATTTTTAATTGGGTACACTACCAAAATATAAACACTATCTTTTGAAACTTCTATGAATTGGTAAAATATATTTTGCTGCCAAATTACAAACCAAACCTGAATATTTATAGCTAGATTAATCCCCGAGCCTTTGTACATATACTCCAACTGCAGCCTAGCTTACATTTTGAGGCAGCTAACACTGCAGCTCCAACGTTACATAGCGTGTTGCAATCTCAATATTCATCCGAAACTAATACAGCGAAATAGGGCGGCAGTGCTATGCTGTCATTTAATTGATAAGAGTAGACTCTCAAGGAACTAATCGAGGAGAAACGTTTTCCTTTTCAATCAAAGGCTTTTAAGGAAATCACAAATTATTATACATAACATGTATAATGTTTCTGCGTAATATTTCTCACGGTTCTCCGCTTCACAGGCAATAGATCCGACCTTATTTCTCAAACAACCAGCAGTATAAGTACAAAGAATACTCTAGCAATGAGCCGTGATTTATTTAATAATGGTATTCCACGTTGACGTATCTACCTATAATTTCAATATTGTTCAGTTCACTCGTCTATCATTATACAACTTGCTTGTTATATTACCATGAAATATTAACATTATAGTAGCTATTTGTTTCGAAATCTAATCAAAGTCAGGATTAGTTAGCTTATAAATACCTGACCACTAGGGAAATTCAAGAAACATAGGAAGCTTACTGATTTCTATTGATTTTCCAAGTTGAAGAAATTAGGGGAGAAGTTAAGTATTAGCGAAATATAAAGAACCAATAATATAAGTTTTAATATATCAACTAATAGAATTTTCAAACGATTTGTCCACAATGCATCAAGCGCCCTTGATCTTTCATTTATATCATATTTTCGTTTGTTCCTAATGCTGTAATGTTTATACCACCATAAGATTGGATAGTGCCATCATAGAGTTGAACCATAACGCATCAAGGTTTCATCATACCAACGAATGGCTGTTTTATTCCAGCATATGACAGCATCATACTATCTTACCGGCTTATGATTCGATCGTATCATATTAAGGCTTCACTACAACTCACTTCAGATCGTTTCCATATCTTACTATATAACACTTTATTATATTTCCTTTAGGCTGTAACAAAACTATATCTTCCGTTCAGTTCTGTCGTTAAAATTGCATATAATCCTCACGATTTTAGAAGCTAATGAAAAGATTTTGAAAAAATGGAGTAGACAGGTCAAGGCTAGAGATGGATAAGAACACGAGGAAGAGAAAGTCACTGAAGAGGTCAAAGAACGTGTGATAAAGAACTCGTATTAAAGCTAAAGTGAAGATGAAATAAATACTGCGTGTGTTTATTTGCAAAAAGAAAAATTAAAAGACAACGATCATTCCCAAATGTAACAATATCTGTTTCAACGCGCAATTTCACATCAAGTATCTTGCAAAACAAATACATAAATGTAATAGGAAAAAAGTTTGTTTATGAATCACGTACCTCCAAAATAAAGAGTAAGATATACAGCTGTGTCTACAATACACACACACGCACACATACACACACACACACACACATACATACATGTGTGTCTGTGTATATATATATATAT
>NC_068992.1:45028485-45030885 GCF_001194135.2 Octopus bimaculoides
TATATATATATATATAGATATATATATATATATATATATATATATCGGATCTTAACCGATTTTGTATTCATTGAGTTAGCATGTAAATTCTTAAGTATTGCACAGACAGGTGTTCCTTTCTCCAGCAGAACCAGTACAACGGCGGCTAGACTTTTAAGCTAAACAATCTATCTTTTCCTCACAAAACTTGGTTCGACTCGAGGTTTTTCCCAGGGAGTCCTGCGTGATTGAGAGGCGAGTAAATATGTGTAATACATTTTATCATATTTGTGCCCCTAGCTTAGTCACGCCCCTTATCGAGCGAAAGCTCGTAGTCTAGGATGTGGTACATTTTGTACCTTCTATTTTGTCTGCTCTACATATCTGTATAAAAGGAATTATAGAATAATTCTCACTGATATGTTTCCCTTATTGCATCGACTCTCAGATTAAGAGCTAGATCTTCAAAGTTTGCTCTCAAATTATTTTGTTAATTTTCTCAATGATGACAGGATCATGGTTTAATTAGTGGGTACGATATAGGTCTCACGATCACGAGCTCGTGGTTTCAGTTCTTAGAGCCGGCGGTGCGTTGTGTTCTTAAACAAAACATTTCATCTCACGTTGCTCTACGATCACTTCAACAGCTGACTGATGTCGATTTGATGGAGGGAGTATGTTAATGTACAGCACATAGATTTAATCATTAGAAACAATTTATTTATCCATGCTATTCGGAAAAAGCTGAACACTTGTACGTCGTCTTCAAAGAAATGTCTACTGCATCACATGCTACACCTCCGTGTTGCTGGGATTCGTGCGGCGTTGTGTGTTCTTTTTTTGTTGTTGGAAGAAGGCAAACGCTCCTCAGTATTGTATTGTGTCAGTTTGTTTTGTTATGGGGTCTGTTTGCAGTCTTTTGGTGTTTGTGCTGTGGGTTGTGCTTGTAATGCAAGTTGCGTTCTTCTGTTGGGTATCCGGGTTGTTAATGATTGTTTATTTTCTATTGGACATTTGCTGTAGAGTGTGTGCCTAGTGTTTGTGGATTCTTTTGTTTGAGATGTTTCATTGAATTGGTAATGTCTTGTGCAAGATGTGGGATGTGCTACAGAATATTATTGTCATCAATGCATTATTATATATGTTTTCTCTATTATTTTGCTATTTAGCCGATGCCTCTACAGCTAAGTTTTTGGAAACTGTGAAAGTAAATCTCTACCTATCGCAAGAATGTAAATCATATTACCCGTATGTCACAGATCAGCAAATTTGTGCTGGGTCCGGAGTTAAAGGTGGCGCTGAAGCTTGTCATGTGAATATCCATCCTTTATCTTACCCTTTTGTAAAAATTATATTTTAATCATGTGGGCATGATATTTTGTTTGTGAACAGAGAATATGATTACTGAAACAATTCAGTCTTATGTGTATTCAGGGGACCCAAACATAACATTTTTTTCTTTGGTATATCGCAGATTGGAAAAATGAAAAATGTCCTACAAATATGCCATCAGGTAAATTTTTGTGACGTGTCCAGTTGATAGACTTTAAGTGGGCATTTCAACATGGTGAAGACCTGTCCAGTATTTCGGTGCTGCCTCACTTGCCTAAACGAGCTATAAACGATTATTTGAGGCGATTTCACACCACCTTAGTCAGGACTATTGTTCCTTCATCTCCTCTGATCTGGAGTAGTAGATACTGTTAAGGTTAGAGGAATGGGTTAAATAGCACGTAACCACATGATCCTGGATAAACTGAAATCAGAAGATGCAGCATGGTGGTTGTGAACTGCCTCGGCAGGTGAACTTATTGAATCAAAACCGATTATCACTATCCGCAGTGAGGCTGAACAGACAGCGAACTGTCAAAGGCTAGGATCAACCAGTTTAGTGAGTGAACTAATGCTATCTTCTGTAGTCGTCACGTGCACAGATAAAACATATCAGTTATCAAACGGCATGTATGACTAAAACTCAGGCTAGGCAGTCATGTTTCCCTTATCGCATTGTTCCAAAGGTAAATATCTTGGCTTCACATTGATTGCATTATCAAACACATATATATGAAGGTTGCAGCTAATCTTAGGTAGAAGATATTAGTTATTTGCATTAAATAATCAAACTTAATACTCTATGAAATCAAAGAGTAGAGTTTATCATATAAATGTGTAAATATTCTTTTATATACATAATGGGTAAGACGTTTATGGAATAGAAATGTAGAGTTAGGATATTTTACTTGGCTTCCCATTTTGAACTAAAAACATAATTATAATATAAATACATTCTTGTTTGGAAGGGAAATCATGCACAGATTCTGCAGCATGCCAACATATGCACACTGCAGCTGACGAGCGTTGCACACACACACTCGCACACACATACACGCACAAATGCATACATACATACATACATATATA
>NC_068992.1:45030916-45040354 GCF_001194135.2 Octopus bimaculoides
ATATATATATATATATATATATATATACTGTATATTGTTATATTCCATATAATTATAGTGTTATAGTCCATGGAGTGATGTTGATATACGATGATTTACATTATTAATCTCATGCAAATTTCAAGTCAAAAGTTGATCGGTGAAATCAAGTAATACACTGAAAACTTACCTTTGAGCTTTACAACACGTGTTTTTTTTAAGTGATTAGTGTAACATTAATACTTTTTAAACTCAATTGGTGACATAAAGAGAGTTTGCTCTAACACTTAAATGAGGCTATATAACTGAAATCATTGAACTATTTATCAAATAGTTAAAATTCCTATAATTTGGGTGTCTTCTTTTCTTTGCGGAATGTTTTCAGGTGACATAGTTTTGAAAACAATTTTCAATATTTGCTGTTATTAATTTTTTTAAATCGTTACTATTAATTATCCTGTATTCATATTTTTACCGAAAAGAACGCACTTTTTTATTTTTAATCAATAATATATTAATCCTACAGGGAGATTCTGGTGGCCCTTTGATGTGTCGTCGATCATCTGATGGAAAATTAACTGTAGTTGGTACAACGTCGTATGGTGCAGCTAAATGCCAAAGTGGAATGGCTGTGTATGAGAATGTAGCATATTTCCGGAAATGGATTCAGGAAATGCGCGAAATATAGAGAGAACTTATATCGTCAACACGTTATTAATTCTTCAAGATATTACAAAACAGATATCATATTAATATGAACCAACGCTATGGCATGAGATATTAATAAAAGTATTATTTCATGAAGTGTATTAGTCGTCTTTTTTATTGTCAATGCTTGCAATATGCTTGTTAATTATATATTTACAGGCGATACTAGGTCTTCTTCCCAGTTTGTCTTTCAATTTATAACGCCACTCTCTGAACATAAAACAGCAAACGTATAGACTTCTCTAGTGCTTCTATGATCTAGTAATCAAGTTTAGATTGTGAGTTCTAATAAAACGGATATATACTTGGTGATGTAACCTTTCTTATGAAAAGCATTAAATTCACTTCTCAATATGTACTACTGAAGTAATAAGTTTGAATTCATGAACATTTCTTGATATCATCCACTGCATTTTAGCCAAAGTTAGAGCCTGAGATTGATCTAATCACTGAGGATTTCACTGTGATTAATTAAAATATTTATGTCGATCATATCACTTACATCATATTCTGATTTATTAATTACTCAGCAATATTTCACGCAGAAAGTATGGCGAACTGGCAAACTCGTTAAAACGCCGGGCAAAATGCAAAGAGGTATTTCGCCCGTCTTTACATACTAAGTTCATAATCTGCCGAGGTTGACTTTGTATTTCATACTTTCAGGGTTGATACAATAAGCACCAGTTGAGTGCTGATTCAATGTAAGCGATTAGGTTCCACCTACGAAATTGCTGGACTTATGTCAAAATTTGAAACCAATATTTCACACAGAAAACCACCAATTAAGGATTTCTAGCTTTGCTATAAAGTAATATCTGGACAACAATGTATTTAGGTTTTGCTTTGCTTTCAAAAGAAATGTAATACATATATATATATATATATATATATATATTCTAAGAGCAAAGCAAAACAAGTTATGTAGATTTTCTACAAAGTCTTTTAAATTAGAGACATGTTATTTCGGGTATAGCCAGGTCCTATATATTTCCTTGGATCACTAGTCCTATAAAATGCATTATAAAGTATATATATATATTATCTAAATTAACTAATTAAATATTGATTAACCATCCTCTCGCACCGTCTCCGATGAAGGGATATAATAAATATCTTGGAAACAGCTGTAAGACATTCTATTTATAAATGTTCTAAAATATACACATCCTTGGGTTTTTTTTATCTCATTACAAAAAGTAAATCCTTATAGGCACACACTGATATATGACCTACGTTGGACTCCTTATTCGCATAACCACCGAACCTGGAGCTTAAAACTATTGCCTATCTATAGCAATTACTCTGCATTACCTGAAACCTCTGGGTCTAATTGACACCACTACCGTCCATAGCCTACACATACATACATATATATATATATATATATATATATATATATATATATATATATTTATGTGTGTGTGTGTGTGAGAGAGAGAGAGAGAGAGAGAGAGAGAGAGAGAGAGAGAGAGAGGCAGACAGACAGACAGGGACTTGAATACAAAGCTTCAGTATAGACAAGAAATAATACATTACTCAATACCAAATGTAGACTGTCAAAATATATTAAAATGCTCAGATTTGATAAGTTTGAATTTCACATCCACGAGAGCCAAACGGGTTCTGTTGAAATGAAACTGGAAACCATTTAAAGGAGTATTCCGAAAATAAAATAACGAAGGAAGCATTTGAATGATTTCCTTGGGAAAGATTAAATAAATAAATATTTGAGCTTGTGTAATTGATTACGTGTTTATAAAATAAATAAATTAAACAATTCAATTATATTAACTGAAGATATCTTATTGAATTTACGTCATTCGCGCTCAAAAGCTGTATTAAAAATAGAAATAAAGAAAATGTGATAAAATGCCTTGTGAGAAGAAAAAGCGAAGGCGACAAAATGACATAAGTGACAGAAAATATCATTGATTCGTAGAATGCGTTACACGTTTACTTTTCGTTCACAAAACAATGAAAAGTGAGCATCATGAGAATAGTGAAGGAAAATTGAAAAGAAAGATGAAATTGGAATTAAAGACTCTCAGAAATCTTTTCATAGAAACTTTCTCAAGTAAACTTACATTTCGAACATTACAGAGCAAAGTTTGCGATTTATGCAAATACAGAGAATGTCATTTCTTGACTGCAAGTTGTTCTCATTTTGGGGAAACTTCTCTGTAACTGTGTCCATATATGTGTCTCTGTCAGCATTGATACACACATACATACCTACATACATGCAAGCAAGCGCGCACACACACAGTCACACACACACACGCACATTTAACCGAGGGATTTTACCTAATGACTCATGTGTTTATTTTTGCGATTAATGTATGTTGATAGCGTATGACTCTGAGATAGGTATGACTCATATCGTTAATCATCTTGTATTTTAGAATACTCTTGTGTTGTCGGCTAATCTTTTCATCTTTTGCTCTGTGAGTCATGCTGTATTGCATTGATATTATTCTGATTATAAGTTCGCGATGAGATGGCTAAAAAGTGTCGTATTTGTGTGACCAGTATAATAGTGAAAGTTTGCTGGTAGCTACTTCAGTTTTCTCCCTGGCAGATTACTTCTGTTCCAAAACTAAAGAAATCAAAATCTTACACAATAAAGACGAAGAATACACCAGCACCATCTCATCCTAACACATAAACACTTGACTGTAATTATCTATAAATTTGTTCTAGAGTTATATTTAAATAGAAATGAGATCTTTCATTTTTTTCTCTCCCGCGTCTTCGATTCCAAATTTTCCCATGCTACACACACTGCTACTATAACAAATATTCTACTACTATAACAAGTTTCTTCTAAGCAAACAATTATAGACTTGCTTTTTGTAAAGAAATCTTACAAGTCCGTCTACTCGTGCGCGAATCTAGTGCGAGAGAATGTGATTCATAAAACGATTATAATAATATTTTTATTATAAATGATCTTGACATTGTTTTTACTTTACATAAAATGTTTACATTCTACTGTTCTTACCCCGGAGACTTCACAGCGTACACCTGCCTTTTTAATCATATTTGTCAAAGTTTTACTTCACTGCAGAGTTGGTGGCACTAGACTGGCGTAAGTGTACAATACGCTTATACATACACATATGAATACTTACAGACGTGTAAGTATATATAATATTCAACTCACGAATATGTGTCAAAAAACATGATTTGAGGGTATCGGACTCTTACATTTGCAGTTTGATGATCACAAATGTAGATGCTGTTGATTGTATTGTTGGTGATGGTGAGCATAATGACGATTATGATGATGATGATGATAACGACGACGATGATGATGATGATGAGAAAGTATAGGAAGTGGTGGGTGAACAGAATCGTGGTGATGAAGGTGGTAGTAGTGATGATGATGATGATGATGATGATGATGATGATGATGATGATGATGATGATGATGATAATGTTTATGTGATTATGACGGTTGTAAAAATAATGGAACTGATCGAAGTCAATTAGTTTACCCTTTGATATCAGCAGTATCTTGTAACATCAATCATAACTTTATGACGAGTAGATTTCATAACATCTAGAGTTTTATAGGTCTCATGATGGAAATGAATCTTCCTTCTGTTTGATTTCTTATCATATCCATATATTTGTGTGTTTGTGTGTGTGTTTATTTGTACAAATACATATCTTTATACACGTGCACGCTTCGATTAATATACATGTGTGTTCATATATATATCTATAATGCCAAAAAGCAGAATCAATGAGGCGTCGGAAAATATGTTGCACTACATGTCCTGAGACTCTTCTTCGTGAATTCGAACGAAACCTTGGTCATCTTTGTGTGCATTTTTCCTGGGTGATAAATAAAATACCTATGAAATACTGAGGTTGATTCTGTACTTCTCACTCTCTTTTACTCTTTCTCTACTTAGTGTGGTGGACGGTCGATCATCAGGCTCAACGTTACTTTTTTATTATGAAAATAATTAAAAACATGTTATGCCTTTGTACCTTCGTCTCCGAAAAACACTGACGCTTCTCTAGGAGGTTGCTATAGTATCAGCAATTAAAAAAAACCCATTGGAATTATAAACTTCCTTGGTTTGGATAGATGATCGACTGCCCTACTACCACCACCACCCACTATATGTATATTTATATACATACATACACTCACACTTGTACATATACGTATATATACACTCACTCTTGTACATATACGTATATATACATATATATGTATATATATAAACATACATGTACTCATATATATATATATATATATATATATATATATATATATATATGCACATACATGTGTGTGTGTGTCTACATATGTATTTGTAAGGATGTGTGGATGCATGTGTGTATGATACGCTCATGTATATTCTCAATTTATTAAGTCATACTCTCTTTCACACGCTTCTTTTGATATAGAAATCAATAATCAATCTATCAGTCAATCAGTATATCTCTCACAGATTTCATCAATATTTTATATTTTATGGTTTCGTGAGGGAGGGTGCGCACTGCCTTTAACCTTTCCAGAGTCAATATTTTTTTGGTTTTGTTTTTGTTTCTTTTGCGATTAGTGTTTAATTTCAACATCCATGGGTGGTTGTCTGCAGAAATGATATGGCAGTGTCATAACGGAAACAATTCGATAATATATTTGTCGACGAAAAGAAGTATACTTGAATGTGAGAGTGGTGAGAGACGAAAAAACCTGCACACCAAATGGTTGTATATGGCGGTACTCAGAAACAATGTGACTGTGAGGAAGAGAAACTGTTAATATATTTAGAAAAGTCAAAGGGAATATTCTATGTATCTATGATCCTCTATAAAACTTCGTTGGTGAGTGAACTCTTACCACTTCGTTGATTATTCTCTTTTGAATACGTTTTAAGAACATTGTGTCTGTATCAGTGCTACTGCCCCAGATATGTAGTGGTGATATCGTCCTTGGTATGCAGATGTCTTAACGTCTCAGGTATCCAAATATGCGCCTTATTTGAGATTTGTAGTCAGTAGGGAACTGAACAAGCCCGAAGAATCCTCTGAGTTTGGAGATGGAACCTAACTGCCGGATGTAGTTTTATCAATGTCTACGTGTGCGTATTTGCGTGTGTCATGTGTGTGTGTGTGTGTGTGTGTGTGTGTGTGTGCGCGCACGCGCGTGTATGTGTGCATCTCACTATAGAGGACGGTACTCGGGATTCTTAGTCACTGAGTGTGTTAAATATGTTCTTTATGACATTTGAAAAGGGAATACAATATGGTTTCATTTATGTCGTTTTAGTAATTCTTCATCTTGCTATTGAACGAGTTTTAATAGTCGAATATTCATTCAATGGTATTATCAATCTGAACTCATGGAGATACCTATGACGTGAAGGGTATGCAAAGCAATCATAAAAGGAACACAAATAACAACAATGATAATAATGATAGGCTTCGAATACAGTAAGTAAATAAACAAAACCTAACGTAAACCACTTACCCTAATAGTTTTCGCTTATAGTGGTGATCATTCACGTCAAACTAATACTTGGAACAACAATACTCTCGACTGGTATTAGGCTTATGAGAATTAAAAATGGAAGGCACTTGGTTGTAACGAGAGCTTCTAAAAAAGTGTTAAAAGTAAAAACAAATGATAGTTGGAAATGTTTCAGGGGTGCTGGCTAACACCTTTGTGCTATCGTAGTTGACATTTAAGCTATAAGCGTATTACAAGGCATTTATTATGAATATACCCGTTATTTCTTCTCAAGCAATTCTTTTAGAGCAACCTCTTAAAAATCATTTAAAATTATGCAAACAGATATTAAGTTAACATCTACCATTTGGTACTTTCCAATATTTAAAGATGAAAAATACTCAACATTGGTCATTATCTTAACAAATAATAACAGACTAACAGCTTTTCTGTATCACACGGGAAACTATGGAATGCAACACAAATATTCTTTATAAATGCAAGATTTTTAGAGTAGTTTGCAGTTGCAACTAGGAACCAATTGTAGAAGCTGCACCATGAAACTTGTTATATCTGTCTTCGTCATTGTTTTACTAAACTGTGAGTTATTATTTTCATTTCATTCTAAGCTTTCTATCAAAGTTAGACGACATATAGTGAAGCTAGTCTGGTTGTTGAATTCAGCCTAATCATTGAAGTGAGTTTCTTTGTTGCATTAATATAGTTGTTGCAGAGATATTATTATTGTAATGCTGTGGTTAATGTAGTGGAATGCTTATTTGCACTGATGTGGTTATTGCTATGGACTGATGTGGTGAAATGGTTATTGTAATTAAAGTAGTATTGTGGTTGTAGTAACGTAGTTACTGCTGTGACATGGTTGTGATAATGAGCTGGTTGTACTGAGTTGAGTGCTTTAGTGAAGTGGTTATTATAGTCACATGGTTATTGTAGTGATGAGATTTGTGGTGACGCGATTATTGTAGTTTCATAGTTATTGTAGTGACGTGTGGGTACTGCTTTTGGAAAACGTATAATTATTTATTTTTTATTTATTTAGCTTAAGTAATAATAAATATTTACCTCATCTCTTATTACGATATGTAGTACCAATTGTGTGAGAAACCCTATCGACTTCAGTGCGTAGGATATTGATCTGCTTTAATAAATAATGGTAAATCGTCAGTGAAATATCTCAGTCACATTAACAAGATGAATGAAATGAAATATTAATGCTAAGGATTGAACTGGGGCCTAAGCTTTTGCCCATTAAGAAGTTTATCTCGTTTAATTGCTGTGATCAATTTAAAGAGTCGGTCGAGCAACATGGCATAATTCTCAATAAAATAGAAATCGGAAATGGAATTTGTATCAGTTTACTTATGTATACTAAAATCAGTTTACTTTCTAGACTAACATTTAAGTCAGCCAATTTGATGATTGAATCATCTGTAATTTTCTATAATCTGTCTTCAGTATTCTGTTCAATTTCCAGATGGGAAGCGATAATAATTAGGAAATATCTACCTATTGCTCTTCCTAAGTGACACTTTATATCTTCTTGTACTCATGTAATTCATTAACTGGAGATACAGACGATACTGGCACACAACCACGCTAGATACAGGACATTGGTGTTTAGTGTATCATAACGACTCCCCTATGACTCCATCAGTAGTTAAAGGCTCACCCAAAAAAGCAAACGGTACAAGGGAAATAAAATCACAGGAAAGCTCTTCTAGTCTGCAGTATTCAGAGGAAGCCATCTGATTTATTTCTGCCCTTTAACTAGCTATAATATATTCGATTAATTAATGTAGGAACATTTTTGGAAATGCAGCATATTTTACAGATATTTGTTAATAGGTTCGCTAGAGAGATCAAAGAAATGTCGATTTCAGCCAGATGTCAGCTCATTACCTCAGGTTTTACTAAATAATTAATGTAGAGGGATATATTAATAGACAGAGATTAATGTACGCGTGTATGGTTAGATAAATGTGAACTGAGGACGCCGATGATGTTCTGATGCAAATTTATATAAACGTTACGGTTGCAAAGATGATGGCGTATAGAAACATGCAATATACAATGGTTAGTGTTTCAGAAAATATGTTAAGAAAGTCGTAAGATGTATCAAATAGATAGGTTTATTAGAGTATGAAGAGTATGCAAAAAACCCCTTCGCTGGTTTTACACTACTTACAAAGGTACTTCTATGCGCAGCACTTAATTGCATTCATATATACTGATATTGTGTGTTATAATATGCAAATTACTCCAATTAAATTTATGGTTTGTACGTATCCATAATAAATATTCTTACCCGAATAATCTGGAATGTTAGTGAATAGAATATATACGGAGTATTCATGACGTGCACACCTCCTGCGAGGGTATCTGCACCATGACTTTTGAATTTCCGAGAGGTCAGCACAAATAAGAGATGATAGGATGAATTATGCCCGAATTCTAAGGAACATTCTACTAAACATTCGTTTATTAATAATTACTAAATTAGCTGCAAATTTGAGAAGAATGTGGGTAACCAATGCATCCCACCATAGTGCATAAGAACCAGAAAAGTGCTTAGCCGACCTTGTAAGATGATAATTTTGAAGCCAGATGAGCGTAATTATATATTACAATTCGGTTTGACGGACGCACTATCGTTTCTGCCATTCGACTTACTAATGATAATCATTTATCGCGTTGACTCAATACCATAAACTGAAAATAGAGAGATAGAGATGTAATTGATCAAATTAATATCAGTAAATAGCAGCTACTTATTTTATCGACTACTGTGGGATGACAATTGAATTACATTTGTGTATTACATGGATTCATAAGTTAATGAGGCGAAACAAAATATACTTTCAATTTGATGCAAGGTCAGCTACTTCTGACACTTCACTACACTCACTGTCCGCTGAACTTAATGTCTCTAAATGACATATAAACATAACCAACTAAATACTTAATTCCTCTCCGTATTCATCTATGCTTATCATCCAAGCATAAGGAAATGAAGGGATAGAAATAATAGATGGTCCTGGTAAATGCTATATACATTTATTATTTTCTTTATAATTATGATGTTACATTCTACAGTGGTAACAATAGCTTTCATATCTATAAGATCGACTGACCTGATGCTGATCATAAAACCCACCCCTGAACTACAATTGGTAGACCTTTCTCCGAATATCCAGATATACAAACAACTACGTGTATTTGGTATGCATGTATATATATATATATATATATATATATAT
>NC_068992.1:45040484-45042170 GCF_001194135.2 Octopus bimaculoides
ATATATAATGCAAATGATTAGAAAGTGAAGAAAACCACAGATTAACAAACACATCGATTGGATCATATTTATAGCTTATTTTTAAATACAAAGCATGACAAAATTAAATAGGTGATGTAACACATCTTAAGGCCGCTTCTGATCGGATACCAAAATGGTGTTTATAAACAAATGCGAGAATGAAGTACTTCCTCTTCATAGGACATTCGAATGCCCTATGTATACGTATAACCACATACACACAAACAAACATATATGTGTATTTTCGTACTCATACATATACACATATACATGCACGCACACACACACGTGTGTATATATATATATGTGTGTGTGTGTGTATGTATATATATATATATATATATATATATATATAGATAGATAGATATATATATATACTTGCTTTGAAATTTCCCTCTGGGAGACCCACACATCTCTTGGATGAAATTGTGTTATTAGCGTTCGTAGAATTTACTTTCTGCAATGGCTGCTTCTTAAATAACAATTGTTTGATGTAAAAAGTTACTCAGGAGGGTGCACTGCATATACAGTATTTTAATCAGACATTAATATTTTGATTTACGTCACCGTTTCTTCTTCGGTTTTATAACTATTAATATCTTTAACTAGGTGCCATGAATTGTCTTGGTGCAGACACTAACAGAGAAGAAAAGAATCACAATAAAAACCAACATGAGCAACAACATAAGCATAGCATCATTGGTGGTACATATGCTACTATGTGTCAATTTCCTTGGATGGTAGCATTGTTGATAACTACAAACAAAGGTGAATTCCTGTGTGGTGGATCGATAATTGATAACCAGCATATATTGACTGCAGCTCATTGTGTGTAAGTAAAAATATCTTCATTGTATTCATATAAGGCGAGTTAAGCGAATAATCTCACTTCCAGAAGGTTCCAAACCATGTCAGGAACCTTCTGGAGCCACACCTTCATAAGCATCCAAGTTATATGGATCAATATCTGAACCTAATAAAAAGTGAGTATGTGAGGAATGATTGATATTTAGTTTGATTTTTAACATTGGTCGAAGGCCACAGACGTTTTAGGAGTTAAGATTATTAACTAAAATAAGACCGACCCGAGATAAAACTGGTGTAAATGCTATAATTCATTAGAAAGATAGACAATGTCTGTTCCAGTTGGTTTTTGACAAAATTTAAAAGAGCGAGACTAAATACAGAGAGAATACTTTCGTTAGCTTTGCTTAGTTCTTGTACTATTAAAGACATAAATGTCTATGAAAGACCAAAAGTATTGAAATAAATATATTGACTACACAATACATTTTTTTCCAATGTCAGTTTCTAGCAAAGAAAATGGATATTTCAAACAGCGAATTACTGGTAGTTCATTTACGTGAGAATAAGAGGGAAATTAGTGCTATAAACATAATGCAAAACGAACACACTACATATAAATATGAGTATTGATTTATATATATATATGTGTGTATGAGTTTGTATATGTGTGCGTGCATGCGTGTGCATCAGGAAAAAAACTTCTTAGAGATCTGCATTTATGCAGCTGAGGATTGCTCTGTATTTAAATTGATGTAATGATTGTATTGTTCAATTAAATGGAGTTGCTTGAAACGATCGTACTGCATTACCTCTGGATAGCCTTTTGCTTATTTTGATATATATATATATATATATATA
>NC_068992.1:45043239-45048930 GCF_001194135.2 Octopus bimaculoides
TATATATATATATATATATATTCTGTCATTCTTTTACTCGTTTCAGTCATTTTGACTGCAGCCATGCTGGAGCACTGAGTTTTAGTTGAAGAAATCGACACTGACTTATGCTTTGTAAGACTGGTACTTATTCTATAGGTCTCTTTTGCCAAACCGCTAAGTTACGGGGATGTGAACACACTTACATCAGTTGTCACGGAATGATGAGGGGACAAAGACAGACACAAAGACACACACACGCACGCACAAACGCACGCACACGCACACACACACACATACACACGAACACACACACACACACACACACACACACATATATACGACGGCTTCCATCAGTTTTCGTCTACCAAATCCACTAACAAATCTTTGGTCGGCCCGAGGCTATAGTAGAAGGTACATGCTCAAAGTTTCACGCAGTGGGACTGAACGCGGAACCATATGGTTGGGAAGGAATCTTCTTACCACAGAGCAACGCCTGGGCCTATATATCCTTTACATTCTTTTCTTCACAGAAAATGACATCACAGTTCTGACTTTACCGAGGAAACTAATTTTTAGTGACTGCATTCAACCAATAGCAGTTGCGCAACCTGGTGAAAGTTTTTATAGTAATTGCATCATTGCTGGTTGGGGTGAAACTAGAGGTGAGTATATATAATTGTTCGTAAAGTGCCTCACATAAATATTCTCAGTGCAGATGAGTAGACAGCACCTAACTCAACACTGTTAAAAATGTATGAACTTAACAGAAATCATTTACTGTATTAGTTACTCAGTGGCGACAAAATATCATACAATATTTACTTACAGCACTTAAAGATTTAGTTAAAATCATGCCGAAGACAATACCAGCAACGTGTTGAACAAGATATAATTAATGGCATTTTGTCTAAGTTAGAAATCAGTATTATTCTGAGAGGAAAACAGCGAAATATAGTATCAAGATGATGAACTGTTTTTGTTATTTACTTATCACAATCTGAGTGCCATCTATAGCTCTGTTATTGAGACAGTGGCGCTATTGGTGCGAAGATCTGTCACATAGTCTCCTGAGCGGCACTATAACAGTAAAGCTCTGGACTCCATGTCTGCTATTGTGAGAATATGTCTTTGGAAGTAGTGATCTTGGATTTTGAATGTGACACTCTGGAAGTAGAATTTTCGAGAAAATTGTTGGAATCATCAGAAGGGTACTGTACAAGTAGAAGTCCAAAGTTAATTTCCTGTTTTCTCAGTTGAAATCCCACCGAAAACAATTTTGGCATTTACTTCCTAGTACCAGTAAGGTATTTGGTCTGAGAAATTAAACTGTTCACCTTCGTTACATCAGTCAGTCAAAGAAATTATTATTTTTAACAAAATCGGATTTCTAGCGAATCGATAGTTGATCCGTAGAGAATCGATTGACAACATCAGGTGAACTGACAGAAACTCCTCGGAAGATCTACGCATGATTGCTGGAAAATCAATAGATAATCGTTAAGGGGCTGATAGACGATTATTTATGCACCAATGCGCCAATAGATTATTGTATGAGGATAGGTAATCGGTAACAGATTAATGGATGGTCGCTGTGGGATTATTGCTAAAGGATCGAGAGATATTCACTACTGGAACGGTAGAATTCGATATTTGATCGATATATGATCACTACAACTTCAGTTAAAGCTCGATATAGAATCAGTTACAAAATCCTGATAGAGGATCCCTAAAGGGATTCACAATGGATCATTAGAAACATCTTGCAGTGATCCTTCAACGGTAAATTATTGATTATTACTCAAGGATCGCAAGACTATCAATATATGATTTATAAAAGATCACCAGGCAGTTGCTAATTGATGGATTAGACGATCAGCAGGTTACAAATAGATGAGTAATGGAGGATTCATATAGACCCATACAAGATTGCTTGAAATCCTTGCCATATTCAGAGTTTAGTAACGTCATTTAATTCCATTTATTTGTAGCTCAACTTAAGTAGGCCCAACTATATGGTAAAGTCAATTGCATACCGTCAAACCTCTATCAATACACGTGCCTGTGCCAATAAAAGGAATGTTAACATGGTAACGATTTCCTTGTCTCAGCTTCTTCTTAGATTGCAAAATAATCAATTCTTCTGGGGCTTTCTGAAACCATAGATAACACCTATAGAGAAAGCATCACCTGCACAAAGCTAGAAGGCGATGCAGTTTGAATTCTGTGTTAAAAGAGTATCTTATTTACATCCTGCCTCCATAATATAGTACTTTCATACCTCGTCGAAATAAAGCATATTTGAAGACTGAATGAATAATTTGTTAGACCAAATTCATTAATTTCATTAATTCTGCTTTACATTTTTAATTTCATATTTAGTCACATCTGAACTTGCCTTTCAGACAGTTTGGGTTGATAAATGTTACCTGAATAAATTCAACAAAAACACTTCCTCTGTGAAAGGATTTCAGAATCTGGGATACGGATGCTTGCAAATAGAAGGGACGCAGCTATATACACCCAATGGACAGATAGTGGTGTCAAACAAAGCCAAGGACTGAACCTAGCAAAGAGTACAAGTACAATCCGATAAATTTCTACATTTTTACCGTCTTCCAGATTTTTGTCACAAGGTTTCGGCCGACCTGAGGCTCTACAAGACACCTATCAAGATTAAGTGTAGTAGATTCGAACCAGGAACCATGAGATTATCACACAAACGTTTTATTGTCATGCTCATACTAAAACATTGGTGTACTTATAACCTACTCTTTCTCTTTGAGTATTGGAGGAGGTAAGTAAAAATAAAATGCATAAATAAACAATAAAGTTTAGAAAGTACGTTAAACATTTCTTTTGGTTGTTTCCAGCTGGAAAAGCAACAAAATACTTAAAAACTGCTGAAGTCCAACTGCTCGTATCGTCTGAATGCAGAATGTTCTTTCCAGATGTCACCAGTCAGCAAGTTTGTGGAGGATCAGGTTATTGGATGGGTCCAGAAGCATGCCATGTAAATATATCTAACATTTTTTCTGTACTAAAATTACTACGTGGAACCAAAGGTTTTTTTTTCACCTGGTTACAAACGGGTGTATGGAGATTTTGCCTCCCAACCAGCCGAAAGGTGGATATAAGCGTAGAATTGAGCTTTAGGAAACAAACAAAAGAATATGATGATGTATATTTTGATGAATAAACACTTTTCGTACGTGCTTTGTTTGAACTATTAATTAAAGCTTGAGATACAAAAGGCTTTTCAAACAACATTTGTAATATCAATAAACTTACATACAAACATAGTCACACACACACACAGACTCACACGAGCACGCGTGAAACAAAATTATTTCTGAAAATGTTTCATTCGATTTTTACAAGCTGATTTTATTAAATCTTACAGGGAGACTCTGGTGGTCCTTTGATGTGTTTCAATGCAGTAACTGAAGAATTAACTATAGTAGGTATCACTTCTTATGGTGCAGCTAAATGTCAGAATGGAATGGGCGTTTACGAAAATGTGGCACATTTTGTTTCTTGGATTAACAGAATGAGAAATACTTAATCACGATTTGATTATTGAATTGAAAACAATAAAATGCAAGCATGTGATATTAAATAAATGTCAAATTATCTCAAGAATCACTATTGTTGCTATTATTATTGTTCTTGTTGTTTTTTTTCCAATATGGATGAGCAAAACTATGCTCGACGTGGTTCTACACGTGACTAAGCCGTCTTTTCCAGGGCATAAGGATATTTTATGCGTCAATTCCCTCCCATCTCGAATATCTTAATGTGTATGAATGTAACCACGTGTATATGCATGTATGTATGTATGCATGTATGCACGCACACACACACACACACACACACACACACACACATATATACATATATATATATATATATACAGATATATAGATGTAGATATAGATATAGATATATATTCAATTCAAAATGGCTGACGACTAGCATCGTGCTTGAAATTTAATAGTACCAACGAATTTGAATCAAACGGTTTTAATCGATACATGTAACTCTCAATAAATCGGTTGAGTACCTTTCTTTCGTTTGTCTACTCACTTGTATATATATATGTGTGTGTATTATGAAGGGTACTCTGCTTACGATCGTGAGGTCGTGAGTTCAATTCCCGGCGACGCGTTGTGTCCTTGATCAAGACACTTTATTTCACGTTGCTGCAGTCCACTGAGCTGGCAAAAATGAGTAGTACCTGTATTTCAAAGGGCCAGGTTTGTCACACTCTGCGTCACGCTGAATCTCCCTGAAAACAACGTTCAAGGCACACGTATCTGCGGAGTGGTCAGCCACTTGCATGTTAATTTAACGTGTAAGCTGTTCCGTTGATCGGATGGTATCAGCTGAGTCTCTAGTCGTTGTAACCGACGGTGTGCTCCTTTATATATATATATATTAATAGTTATCGCCAAGCCAACATGGCAGTCCCAAACTTAGGACGAAAGCTGCCGTGAATTAGCTCCAAGAAGCCATCGCCTCTAGCTAGCTATGTGATACACGAAACCTGTGTCCTTTATAACCTTCGAACAAGGGAGGTCAGCAGTTTCCCCTTGCTGGTTTGGCATCTGCAGACTAGTTTCAGGGTGTTGCCCCTTGTCAATATACCTCTATATGTATGTATGTATGTATGTATGTATGTATGTACGTGTGTATGCATGCATGCTTCTAGTTGTACACCACATATTAACCACTTAGTTGATAACATCTTGCAGCGTTGCTCATCTTTTAAAGAAAACCCAGTCTACATAATTTATTCTAAAAATTATTCTGGAAGTTGTTCAAAAATTTTCAGCTTCTGACAAAACTACAAAAAATAATATACGCACATACATACACACACATTCACATACAGGCATACAATCTCACACACATATACATACGCACGTACACAAATATACGCACATGTATATATAAATATTATATGTCCCTAGGTACTTCTACAATAGACAATAGGAAAGTTACTGCTTAGAATAAATCTTTTACATAATTATGTAATTATATAGTTAATTAGTAATTATGTAAATTGGTACATTATCTTGTAAATAACTTGTTTTACCACAACAAAAACGTTTTTGGGCGCAGTTTTATGAAGAAATTTATGCATGATTTCGATGTAAAGATTCTTATTGAATAAACTGAAAATTAACTGCAACTTTTAGAGTTATTTCATTGCAAATATATTGAATTCATGTGGTTGTGTTTATTTTAAACATTTATAAACCGAGTGAGAGCGGTAACTGCTACTAGTTTCATGTATGTTATTCAGGGTTCCGTTGTCTGATGTTAAAATATTCTTTCCACCAAATATCCAACCCAATGTCGTTTTGTACATATCAACATTTACCTTCCCTACGATATTAATAGGGACGTATGTATGTGCATATATGTGGATCACACATGCACGTGTTTATGTCCCCGTAACTTAGAGGTTCGCCACAAATGACCGATAGAATAACTCCTAGGCTTACAAGGAATAAGTACTGGGGTCGATTTGCTCGACTAAATATGGTGCTCCAGCATGGCCGCGGTCAAATGACTGAAACAAGTAAAACACACCAGCATCGGTTATCAAGTGATGGTGGGGGAAAGACACACACCAATACATATATATATATATATATGTATATATACAAATATATATATATATATATATATATATTTATATATATA
>NC_068992.1:45049596-45050164 GCF_001194135.2 Octopus bimaculoides
ATATTTATACATAATAAATATTTGCGTGTGTATGTGAATGTATATATTTATTCTCACTAGGACAAATGTAGAAGATTTTCAAAATGATAAATTATTTATTCCACTTGACACAGCCATATGTCTGACATATTTATTACATTACCCCCAAGAATAGGTGGAGATAGAATTAAGAAAACTTTCTATCCCCTCGGTACCCATTCCTATGAGAATTTTGCAGGACGATTTGAATAAATATTGAAATGCTTCACACACAGTAATCTTCCACCTTAGCCGCTCCTTCGGTTTCGGTATACACAAATAGTAATATATATCGATTAACCTGAAGGCAAATTTTATAGGGAAATTATAATCAATTGAATGAACTCCAGAATATTAATGACGCTCGTTATATCGATCTGTGAACCATAAAAGACACATAGGAACTTCTATACATTTGAACTTATATTACGAACAATGGTGCACCGAAATTTTTACGCAAATAGATCTAGTTCTTTTCAATTCTGTCTCCATCAGGTCTGTTGTTTTGTGTTCTACTTATATATATATATATATATATATATATATATAT
>NC_068992.1:45050547-45052021 GCF_001194135.2 Octopus bimaculoides
TATATATATATATATATCTGTATATACATCAAGATAGATATGTGTAGCTTGTGTACATATTCACACACACACAACACAGACACACATATATATACATATATATACTCACATTAGTGTGTTTGTATAAATCCGTATGGTGCTATATGTGTTTTTTGTGTGTGTATGTGTGTATGTTTGTGTAAATTACCATAATCCTAACAGCAACAACGTCATTCTACTTTCCATTCCACATTCTAATCAATGCAATATTATTCACCCATTACTTGAATGAATAAATAGATAAATATTTAATAGAATGCATAATAAAAAATGGTGGACGGCAATTAGCTTGTCGAAAGTCTAGTAAGATATATTCTAAAGTCTAACCAAGATATATATATATATATATATTCTAAAACTCACACTAACCTAGTAGATATCTTGTGGGTGGCAGAGCTGAATTATTTAATTCCGAAACCATTCTACTTTTGCACATCAAAAAGAGAGATAGTTTTGATATTTATTGTGTAATTCGTTCAATATTAATTCATCAACCTCGTAGGAGTTTATATTTTGCCGAAGAATCCAGAGAAGAAAGCATAACAGAAGAAACATATCGAGCGTTGGTTTTCGTACTTGCTGGAAGAATTGAAATATTAATCCAGCAACTAATACGTTTTCCCTTTCATTTTATAATTTTTAAACAGTATGAAGTACTCATATTAAAATCACTGGCCTTATTCCATACGATGGTCTACTTGTACTCAAGTGAGGAACTGTTATCCAGTTATAAACTTTATTGTGTAATAAGAGGGTTGGAGGGGTGCGTGAATCATGGGAAAGGGGAGTGGGTGGATCTTGATACATTGTTTAATATCAATGTAATCTACTGGTTCAACTCTCATCACAAGCTACTGCAAAGACCCTACATAGGGCTCAGTAAGTTGAATTATCTTGCTTTTCAATACTGGAATAGACTTAATTAATAAAATATGTATGTTTCTCATTACATTAAATATTTTAGCTCCCATGTAAATTCCTGTTGTTCATGCGAACATTGGTCGAGGGAGTATACACCCAGTCATTATTACAAGTCTTCACGCCAGTCAGTGGTGGTTTTCCTCCCTTCAGATATCAAGAATTTGCTAAGCACTTCTGTGGCTGAGTTGTTTACGTCACTTCCCAATTTTTAAAAAAATATAATTTGGTCTAGTCTAGCTTGTTTTTCATAATAAGACCTGATATTTGAATTCAAGGTGTTCCTCTTCGCAAGGCATATCATTTTGGTTCATATAATGCATGCTATGTGTGTACTCATGCATATACACTATAGGAATATATGACACAATATCAAATCGTTCTAAAATATGTGTTTGCACAAGTATTTATGTGTGTGTGTGTGTGTGTGTGTGTGTGTGTGTGTGTGTGTGTGTGTGTGTGTGTTTATTTGTTTACTTGTTTCGGTCTTTTGACTGCAACCATGCTGGATATATAT
>NC_068992.1:45052934-45056233 GCF_001194135.2 Octopus bimaculoides
TATATATATATATATATATATATATATATATATATATATATATATATATATGTGCGTTATATATGTATGCATATATATGTGAATGTGTGTTTGTACGTATGAATATGTATGTTACTTGCAACAGGAAAATAAAAGCAATGCAAATACACGAACACACTCCCACACACAGGCCAAACAAATTCATTAACAAACTACAAAAGAACAAAGACACGCACAAGCACAGACAAATATTCATTAATATTAAACTTGTATATTGTATGTTGACATAGTTAGAGTGAGAAGACTACCTCACACAGCTGAGACAGTATATGTGTGTATCTCTCATTTTATTTATGTATGTATATGTAAATGTACATCCGTCTAATCAATTGCCTATGTTACATCTAATCTGTATCGACACTGTCATTCATCAGGACCAGGCTGTAGTTTTTCCAATCTCTCCTTTGAATTTAAACGGTTCCAGTTCACAGTGAAACTAAGTTTCGCTATTTCAATAAACAAGTCTCAAGGACAATCTCTCAAAGTTGTTGGACTTCACCTTGCTTCTCTCATGGTCAATTATATGTACGGTGTTCCCAATTTGGAAGTCCCCAAAATCTTTTCATTTATACACCAATTAAAGGGCACACTCAAACGATCTTATATCTAGAAGCTCCAGATAAATTAAAGTGTGATTGATTTCTGGATTTGTTTCAATGCATTTCTTTATACTCATGTCATGTGACAGAATTTTTGTTAAATGTACTTATTAGCAGGAGTGGAGCGGCCCGCAGGACTGTTCTTATCAAATTTATGCATTTTCTGGTTCAACGTGTTTCAAATAAGTACTGACAATTGAAGGTGATTGCGAAAACAAAGAACTACTCGGTTTTTTAACAATTTTAACCGTGTGAACATTAGACAAAACATGTTATTGACATTAATAGTTTGTACTTCAGCTAATTACTGTTGAGAAATGCATAATCCATGTTTCACTTTACTTACAGATATAAAAGGCATACTTAAATTTCATTATGTTCAATAACCTGGGGAATGCCGGGTTATTAATGTATAAAGTTGATATCTCAGCTACTAGGAAGTAAGACCTGCGTAGTCTATGATTCATGTTAGAGATCTAAAAGGCATTTTTGAATTTCATTATTTCCTTTATCCCAGGCAATGCCAGGTATTTCTGCGAGTGTATATATATATATATATATATATATATGAGAAAAAAAAGAAAATAGACCAATTGACATATAGGTATCAGTTTATTTAAAGATATTCAAATCAATATTATATGAAATTCTTCTTTGCTCAAGGAGCTTCACAGTGGGACCAGCCGGTCGCAATTCTTCCTTCTCTATATCTTACGCTCTCTATTTCCATCAAGGACTATAAAATTATTTGTTGTTATACATCTACTTCTAACATGAAATATTGGAGAATTTAATTTCGTTTTTCACCCCGAATGAACATTGGTTTTTATACATCGTAATTTCTTTTGTCAAAAACTGTAATAGAATATCAACTATAAATCATTCATTTGTTATCTAATGGATGTCTTTTAGTGGTGAAACTTAAATTTAATATTGTTAGAAGATTAAAAGAACATGACTCCATTCTATATGTATATTCATTCAGCCGTTCAACGGTTTTCAGCATAAGCTAGATTTTTGTTTAATATCTGATTTCATTTTGTAGCATGTTTATTAACTTTACTTTGACAGCAACGAAATTGATAATCAATTCCAGTCGGTGTCATATAAACCTAGAAATAACAACATGTCTCGTTGGACTGGGTTGAGACATTAGGTTTCTACTGCACAAGTTGTTGGTGTTCTTATACGTATTCAATGTCTACGTGTCTCTGTTTTTCAAGGCCCAATCTAACACTCTGCAAAAGCGAATTTCCAGATAAATGCATATTGACGTAGATATATGTGTGTGCGTGTGTGTGTTTAGTGAATGGTATATGTGTGCATGTGTGCAGATTGTCGCTTGCCGTCAACCTTTAATGTTGTTTACTAATTACATATTTCAAACATATGCAACACACGTGAACCGATAATTATTCTAATTTATTTTTACTGCATACATGATTGAATGAAATAAACATGGTAGAACAATGAATATAGCGTGAAGATTTTAATCCAGCGGTTGTATGTTCGTATATATCTTGCCTCTATTTACTGTGTTTGCCAATACATTAGTATCCCTATTTGTAAGTCCAATTGTTCATTTTATTCACCCAGTATTCGCAATATCTCCCCTCTTCAAATAATCGTATTAACGGTAACATACAAAATGTTAAGAGATCTGAAATTTATTAGAAACTTCTTATCCGTTCTGGTATGAATTTAATCAATTCTATGTAGCAATATAAATCTAGTTTATCTGTATATGAAGTTAGGGAATATAACTAAACTGTGAACGTTGTTGGTTTTGTTTAGTCCCAGAACCAACCCAAATCAAAAAGTGCTTTGATCGAAACAGATTCAGAGTAATGAACAACTTGTATTTCTGAAACTTGACTATCCAAAGAATTCATTTATATGTTAAGACAGCAGGGTCTGAAACGAGAGGGTTTTGATATATCTAGCGGATCGATGGATACTGCAGAAGTTCTGAACTCCCGCTGAGATAACGGAAAACTACAACTATTATTTAAGTGCACTGTTATATGCATCTGCATATATATGCATACAAACACACGTGCAAATATATAAATAGTATTAATTGATAGTAGGAGGTGGATTTTGTATTAGACTTTTATTAGGTAGAACATATGTTTTGACCCAAAAGTCTGGGTCTCTTCAGGTACATTGATAAAGATGTCTCTCTAGATATTTTTTGTGTCGTCTGGCTTGTTGTTGTATACCCATCCAGTTCGAGAATGAATAAAAGTAAAAAATATTGTAGAAACGCAAAAGATTCAAATACGAACGTGGAAAACATTCGTCCCAGTTTAGGTAAAACGACGTAACCATCTTTCGCTGTCACTGTTCTTTTTAACTCAGGTGGAATAATCCGAGTTGTGGTTGTTAAGTTTACATTAGTTAAGTATGGTTACGATTGTAATTTGTGAATGTGTGTTTAGCTACATGCAGCCATCTGGGTAAGTGTGGAATACGACTGTCACTACAAAAACCTGATGATTGTGCAACGCATGAAAATACTAGTTTATTTCGATATTGTGAAATTGTAATATTGTAATATTGTAAAATTGTAAAAATTGCAAATAATAAAACGTGAAAATCAGACTAAAATTGAATTTCTTTGCTTAATATATTGTTCTATACATAAGCATACAAACTCGT
>NC_068992.1:45056460-45060491 GCF_001194135.2 Octopus bimaculoides
AAGTGTCTTCTACTATAGCCTCGGGCCGACCAAAGCCTTGTGAGTGGATTTGGTAGACGGAAACTGAAAGAAGCCTGTCGTATATATGTATATATATATATATATGTATGTGTGTGTGTTTGTATGTCTGTGTTTGTCCCCCCCAATATCGCTTGACAACCGATGCTGGTGTGTTTATGCCCCCGTAACTTAGCGGTTCGGCAAAAGAGACCGATAGAATAAGTACTAGACTACCAAAGAATAAGTCCTGGGGTCGATTTGCTCGACTAAAGGCGGTGCTCCAGCATGGCCACAGTCAAAAGACTGAAACAAGTAAAAGAGTATATATATATATATTCACACAAACACAGACACTGACATTTAGGGAATGGAATCACAAATACAAACATCTGAAAAATTATGTAAACTTGTAATATTTTGGGAATATCTGAGAAAGGGAGACAAATGCCCGATAATCGCAAGAATCCGTGCATTACACGATGTCGAGGGCGACTGATTTCGGAAATAGTTTGAGATAAATTTAAGTAATTAATATAAAAATTAAAGTGCGCAATAAAGGAACTCACGGAAAGTTTAGAAGTAATCTAAATAAAATAAGATGCATTCAAGGTGAGAAAGTGATGAAAACAATATGTGAACATTTTCTGATAAATCTTTGACAAGAACTGTCAATAAATACAAGTACAGTTTATTAGTGTGCATGAATACACTCGAATACACACAGAAATGTTATTCATATAATAAATAAATCTATATGTGTATACATATATGCCCGTATGTATTTATATATATATATATATATATATATATATTACAAAGATAGATATAAATATATGTGTGTATGTGTGTCTGTGTATGTATAGGCATATATAAACAAACCACCCAAGACATCAATAAATGAAACTTCTACCAACATATCTCAAACAGCACTAAAATTGAAAACTAGTATAGACACGAAAAAAAACACGTCAAATCTTTTCTTTTTATGCACTGACAATATTTATACATCTTACACTTATCGTATATTGGTTTTTTTCCTCGGATTCTTCTGAGAAAATATCTGTTGAACTAGGTTATTATACTTTAGGGTATGGTTAATGTATGGTTTAGTCATATTTATAGCTTTTTTTATATCTGCCTTTATTTCTTATTTCTTCGTATTTATGTGTGTTTATGGTGATTTAGTATGTACGTATATGATAAGTGTATTTCTGTCTGTGTTTGGATATGAAATATATTAGACATACACACACACATTCTCATGCACGCTCGCTCACACACACACACGCGCGCGCGCGCGCGTATACAGATATGTATGTGAGTGTGCGTGTGCATGGGTGTGTGTGTCTGTGTCTGTGCCTGTGTAGTTATAAGCTTTTACATTTGTACGTATATATAAATATCTATATCCATGTATACATGTATGAATGAACATTAAACCCGCAGATGTATGCGTTTATAGATTTGGGATATGTATGTATATATATATATATATATATGTGTGTGTGTGTGTGTGTGTGTGTGTGTGTGTGTGTGTGTGTGTGTGTGTATACATATATATGTATGTATATATATATTATATATACATATGTGTGCATGCATATACATATGCGTGTGCTTTATATATACATATACAAATATACATATATATATATATGTACATATATATGTATGGGTCCGTGTGTGTACATGTGTGCGTATCAATTCTTTCGTTTGAAAATTCTGATGTAATCTGAGAATGCATCAGTAAAACACTGCCGAAACAGCTGTTGTAAATTGTGGACCCCACTTGTGTTCTTCTTTTATACGTGAACATATATATATATATATATATATATATATATATATATATATATATATATATATATAATTTATATATATATATATATCTGCGTGTGTATGTGTTATGATTAGAAAGAAAAGAAACCAAGGAAAAGAGAGAGGGTGGGACCAGATACTCTCTTACTTACACGATATGATGCAAACATTAAATAAATGTTATCGCCTAGAAACACAGCGGAAATTTTACTATGATGGAGACACCTTAAAACCAGGTGCGTTTGCATACGCACCTTTAATCATGTAGCCTTATTAATGTATAATTACGTCTATTTACATTATTTAATTTAACATTTCGATATATCATCGAGTTCTTTCTTCTTTCACACGAAGCAAATAAGGCGCGAAGTGCTCCCCATAAAATTAACACGTTTCGTTACTGTTGCAGCCAGTACATCTCTTAAGTCATATCCTAGTTCTGCTGTGGGACTCACCATATGCCCAAAGTGTGCTGCTCGTTAATGTAGTTCATCTAAATATTGATTTTGCATAAAGATTACTCGCTAATCCAATAGAGATGTTTTAATGGCTGTCAAATGGGTTTGGATCATCATTGTACATCCTCTCCATTAACTAATAGTTTTATTCTATATTTGTTCATGACAATGTCAATTACTTTGTTTTAAACCTAGCAAACCTAAAAACATCTGCTAGTGCAGAAGCACTAATATATGTATGTATATATGCCTATGTATACATATACAGATATATAAATATGCATATGTGTGTGAGTATACATATATATATATATATATATATATATATATATATATATATATATATATATATATATATATATACACGCATGCATACTTACATGAATATATATATAACCTTAATCTGACTTACATCACCATTTGAAGCATTACGAGCTAGCCATGTTTACTCCGTTTCTCTTGATTACCGTATTAATTGCAGGAAATGTTGTCGAAGGTAAGAGAGATAACTGATTCAAGTCATAATTAGTTTAATTACTTTCATGAATAAATTCGTTTCAAAATTAATGAAACGTTGAAGCTGTATACCATATAATTTCGTTATTTTCAAAATGTATTCTTAAAACCGCAATAAAGAGGATCACTCATCAAAGGTCTTAGTTTACCGGGCTTCTTTTATATAATTTTTAAAACTAAATTAATATTTTGCTCGTTTATTACGACAGGTAGGCAAAAGTTGTTTATACAGACAAATGTTCTTGGTATACAAGTATTGCTTCAAGCAAACAAGTATTAACTTAGACAAGTGTTGTGCTGTTTTTGATAGTTTTTTTTTTTGTTGTCGTTACTTTTGTCTGACATGTGTTGTTTCAGATAGACAAATTTTGCTTTAAATAGAGAAGTATTCTTTAATTAAATAGATGTTGTTTTATCGCTAATCTCTGACTACATAACCTTCGTAGTTTTGTGCCAATAAAACTGCCGAGCAACGTCTACACTTTTGGTGCGTCGGGCGTTATATTTTTCCTGATTGCCTCTTCTAATCTGATGGGTACTTACCCCTCTATTCTATTTTCTGTTAGATTTATTCTTCTGATTCTGTGTTAACCTATATCTGCTTTGTTCAACTAGATCTCTCATGAGAGAACCACCACTTCCATTCGAGATCACATCCGTCAATTCCCGCCTGTTTGCTGTAGGATTTCCATGTCGTGAACAATATAGTAATGGAATACTTGTCTTTGTGACTTATCTTGGTTGATCAGCTGTATCAAAGACATGCATTTTGTACAACTAGCAATCTGCAACTGAATACCTCCAACGTTATCGCTAATCGTTGGCCTGGGGAAAAACCATACTGTCATATAACTTGGTTGCTTCTCTGTTTTGTTCAAGTCCAAATTGGCGCCTTTAAGAATTCCAGTTTGTAGCTGTTAATGTCTAATAGCTAGATAATTGGAATTGTCTATCACTGTTGTGTTACTGATTAATGAAGGGGTATTCTTTTACAGCAGAAACCTTACAGTCACTGCTTATTATTTTCTTCTTGGCTTTATATGTTTATATACTCTACTTGTTCAAAAACACAAAATTTCCCCAAGGCTCCACATCGTGGTTTACTTCTGATTAATCATATTTCCTGCTAGATGTTTTGATGTCTCACTTACGTCTGTTTACCTTCAAACATATATATCTGCTTATACATACATACATACATACATATATATATATATATATATATATATATATATATAT
>NC_068992.1:45060734-45072111 GCF_001194135.2 Octopus bimaculoides
TGTGTGTGTGTGTGTGTGTGTGTGTGTGTGTGTGTGTGTGTGTATCTACATCTATCTATATATTTATGTATATATATGTATATCGGCAACATGGTCAGTTATCTCTATTATTGTAATGTGTTACTCCTTCTCTTTATAGTGTTTTCCTCACACCATCGACACATTATGGGAGGCATTAAAGCTGATCAATGTGAATTTCCTTGGATTGTCTCTTTATTGTTGATTAAAGGAGGAAGATACTTTGTATGTTCCGGAACTCTTATAAACGATCTCCAAATTCTTACAGCTGCTCATTGTGCGTAAGTAAATGTTTGCATATGACGCCAATATTGTTTACATGTTCTTAAGGAAGGAATTGGTAGTCAACAGATGATAGTTAACATTTGTTTTACTATAACCAATGTTCATCTCCCTCTTTCGATAAATTTCTTTTCCGTATTTTGAGATCGGTCAAATAGGCACCAGTGATATACTTGAGTTGATACCACTGGCTTTACTATTGATCTGAAACGTGCTCTTGTGACTTGTGAAAAAAGAAGTCCATATTACCTTTCTTCACGGACAAACGTTGATTGGACAATTACAATAAAATAACAAGCAATTGTGTTGGTAATAAAATATTGGTTTCAAATTTTGGCACAAAGTCAGCAATTTCGGGGTCGTGGGTAAGTCGATTACGTCGATCTCAATGCTCAACTAATTGATACTTATTTTATCGACACCGAAAGGATGAAAGTCAAAATCGATCTTGGCGGAATTTGAACTCAGAACATAAAGACAGTACCTCAAGCAGTTTGCCCGGAAAGCTATCGATTCTGCCAGCTCACCGCATTAAAGATATACTACAGGGTGATTCAAAACTCGCCATACATAGGAACAATTTATCTTTTTATAAGAAACAGTTTATAAGAGAAGATTTTTTTTTATTTAACGGGTTCTATATGGTTACCTTTCTTTTGAATACACATTGCAATACGTTTACCCAACTCATTGTGAACTCGTAATAGAAATCTGATGATACGTGTGCAAATGAGTTGGTGATGCGTTCCTTCAAATGATTTATGTCTTTTATCTTTCCACTATACTCTATGCCTTTCAAATTCCCCCAAAGATAGAAATCAAGAGGGATCACATCAGGGAATCTAGGGGATCTTATAAACTGTTTCTTAAAAAAAAAATTTTTTTCCTATGTATGGAGACTTTTGAATCGCCCTGTATAATAATTTCATAAATTACTACCTATGAAATTCTTTTCTACTATAGACACAAAGCCTGAAATTTGCGGGGTGGGCAGCTAGTTAATTACTTCGATCCCAGTGTTTCACTGATATTTGTTTTATCGACCCTAAAGGATGAAAAGCAAAGTCGATCTCGGCGGAATTTGAACCTAGAATGTAAACTCCGCCTATCAAATTAAGAGGTTTTATGGTACAATAAAATTTTTAATAGGAAGAATTTGTGATTTATCGTGAATGTTATATTTTGCAATTTAAACGGAATCATACATATTACAGGAAAGATGTGGACAAAGTCATTGTTTCTGCAGGAAGTAGTAACCGACGGTCCATGACAACATTTACTTATGTTTTCAAATCCGGTATCCATTCTCACCCCGATTATGTTGGTCCCCCGGCTTTTGGTGAGTAAATCTAACAGTTCGTTCTATTTTTAAAAAAAAGAAACATATCAAAATATTACCCAGTAGAATTGGACTTGAAAGTAAAATGATAGAATTTACAATCTCCATATAGAATACAGAAGTGTTAGTCAGTAGGACACATGATGCAATCTTACACACACACACACACACACACACATGCACACACACGCACACACACACACACACATACATACACACTCATACACGTGTGCTTGCATCCAAACATACATACATGTATACATGCATACATACATACACACACATACATACATACATACATACATACATACAGGCGTGGCTATATAGTAAGTTTCCTTCCCTACCACATGGTTTCAGGTTCAGTCCCACTGCGTAGCATCTTGGGTAAGTGTTTTCTACTATAGCTTCGGACCGAACAAGGCCTTATGAGTAGATTTGGTAGACGGAAACTGAAAAAAGGTTGTCGCCTATGTGTGTATGTGTGTGGGTGTGTGCCTATATGTGTACGTCTTTGCGTTTGTACTTGTCCCCCACTATTGCTTGACAACTAGTGTTGGTCTGTTTATCCCCGTAACCTAGCGGTTCGGCAACTAATACCAGGTTTAAAATAACAAGTATACGGGTAGATTCGTTCAATTAACTACTCTTCAAGGTGGTACCCCAGTATGGTCGCAGTCTAATGACTGAAACATGCAAAAGATAAAAGATAAATACATGTATGCTTGTTTGTGTGTGCGTACGTATTTCAAAATTGGGATTTAAAATCCATGTAGATTTGAGCAGTAATCATTTTGTACTTAGATTTAGCAGGAAATATTGACAAAAACCTCGAAAATCTAAAAAAGGAGATTTTGAAACAAATACTAGTGTAAGTTGCTTTCGATTAATCATCTAAATGAACTTATTTACACCGAAGTAAACAAGTAATTAGAGTGGATAAAAGAATATTTGTTCAATAGAAATATTTTGTATTAAAATGATTTTTGTTTTATAAAGTTCAACATAACTCATCGTTAAATACGGATTAGATCAATAATGTTTATTCTGAAATTCTGAAAGTATAACAGACACTGACGTGGTATAAACATTGTTTTACGTTAACTCTCATATATAACTGACAATGTCACATGTTGTGTGGTGAAAAACTTACTTGATATTTCCTTTAATCTTGCTGAATCATAATAATATTTATGATTCTATTTTATTTAGAAACTAATTAAGTAGCAATGTGTTAAATCAAATCAACGGTTTCATTGTTAGAAATGAATAAAAAAAAGGAACACTCAGATTCTCACTTTGTTACGAAAGCCAACAATTTCAAAAATATTTCAAGAACTAAAATAAATTCTGGCCAATGACGAAGTAATTCAATGGAGATATTTTGATATCATTCTTCATGGGAGACTAGAACCGTTATTAAAACATAATTAAGTGTAATATTGTCTAAATTCATAATGATAAAAGTTGTTTAATTCATTTATTGGTACGTACCAAACTGAGATCTCCATCGAATATAACGATGTTGAAGTCATCTAAGTAGAATTTACCCATGACCAGTCGACAATATAATAGGACATTTTATGTTTAGTATTGAAACAGTTTGACAATGAAACCGTTTCTTAAACAGTCATTATTTTTCAAAAAATCTATTATTTTCAGTTAAGTTACCCGAACTTATTTAAAGTAAAGAGTGTTTATTATGGAAAAAAAAACTAGGGTCGGTAACAATATAATAACCACTGGCCTCTACTGGTTTTCTCACGCGCTACATACATTACTATTTGCAGTTTTTCAGAAATATTAAAGTAACTAAGCATATAAAATATTAAACAATTGAAGTGTAAAAGTCATCTGATGGAAATTGTTTCAAACAGTGAAAAAAAGTTTTTTAAATATTTCCATTCCGAAGCGTACTTCTTACATATCGTCAGTTTAGTAACGATGTATCATACCTTCTTCATATTCCGAAATGTAAAACAAAAGAGGGCCATTAATTACACCACATTCACAAATCCAAAATGCATAACAAGTGTTATTGTTAAAAATGTTATTGTATCAACAAGCAAATAGTCAAGTTTATTTATTTATTTTTTTTTTTTATATGGAAGTATAACTTCCATATGAAAATTAAAGCATTATTAAACTATATTACCTTAATTTTGGAGGATGGAAAGAATAAAAACTTCCAAAACACAAGCAGATTTAGATTTTTCTAATTATTCCATTCTTTTGTCTTGTATAGTACACGTACACACACACACACACACACACACACACACACACACACACACGCACTCACGCACGCGCGCACACTGAGACACATATACGCATGCATGTTTACATACGCCGTCATCACTACAATGACATCCTAAAAGCCGTTATGTGTATATGCCATTCTACCTCCTCTTCTTTTTTCGTTACAGAGAACGATATAGCGATTCTAAACCTACCCTCTTCAATCAGTGACGGTCACTGTATTAAGCCTTTAGGCATTCCCCAGAAGGGAGAAAAAATATCAAACAACTGTGTCATTGCAGGCTGGGGAGTCAGTTCCGGTAAGTATGATATTGCTTTGTAGCACACGACTAAATCGAATGACAAATGTTACATGAATACAATGACCTAACAGTATTAAGCCGCACACAAAGATATCGACTGTACATGAATGTATGTGCATATTCTTTTTCTCTTTTTACTTGTTTCAGTCATTTGACTACCGCCATGCTGGAGCACCGACTTAAAGGTTTTGATTCGAAGAAATCGGCTCCAGGACTTATTCTTCGTAAGCCTAGTACTTAATTTATCGCTCTTTTCGCCGAACCGCTAGCTTACAGGGACCTAAAGGCATCAGCATCGGTTGTCAAACGATGGCGAGGGACAAATACAGACACATACATACAAATATGTGTTTGTGTGTGTGTGTGTGTGTGTGTGTGTGTGTGTGTAGTTCAAATTTATGGAAGAAAACAAAAGATGAAGACAGGTGTAGGAACAACAAGCAGGTGTATTAGTTTGACGCTCGGGAAAATGGAAAAGTCTGTTTTACGTTTCGAACCTACGCAGTTCGACAGACTGGATTAAGAAGGGAAAATGGAGAGAGAGTCGAAAAAAGCGAAGAGAGAGAAAATGTGCAGAGTTCAACGGTTCAACATGGCGAGATGACTGAAAAAAAAGAAGCTGAATGAAAAGGGAGATAATAATAATGATAATAACGGTAACAGTGACCCCCAACGAACTAAGGTACGCAAGCGCGCGTGTGTGTATGTGAGACTATTGTGTGTGAGTGTGTATGTGTGAATGGATGCGAGTGAGTACGTATGTGCGGGCGAATGTGTGTGTGCGTGTGAATGTGCGTATGGACTCGTTTATATGTATGAGTATGCGTATGAACGTGTGTATATGTGTGGGGCTAACGTGTATGTGTGTGCATGTGTGGCTGTATCAAGCAATAAATACTTCTTCCATAATATTTTAATCGCAGTTTGAAAAGCGTTTTACTATGAGTACCTAGGTGTCTGATTAACTGGCAGGTAACATTTTCAGCTAATAAAAAAAATTAAAATAATCCATATGTTTAAAAATCTCTCTCCTGTTTGTATATATGTGTGTGCACGCTGTTAAATAAATTGCTGAATATTGTAATACTAATTAATGTTTTCAGGAAATAGTTATGGTACAAATCAGCTGCAGACTGCCAAAGTAAAATCATTCTCACAATCACAATGCAAACAACATTTTTCGCGTATCACTAAGCAACAGTTGTGCGCTGGGTCTGGGGTTCGAAATGGAGCTGAATCTTGCCGGGTAAGTATGAATACTCTCACATTCAACAACTACATCCATTATGTGATTAACGAATTATTGCACGAGACAGTAAACTCAAGCGTCGTTGGTCGCATCCGTCTTCTTACTGATAGTGAGCTGAGTAGAGTAACAAGGCAATGAAATTCATAATAGTTATGGATGTTCGTGGCTTCTTAAGTGCTGCTGACGCCGAGTTTTAAGTCGTTTACTTGTCAGAATCTGATCTCAGTATTCATTTCTAACGTTTGTATAACATTACAAACAGCAATTAAGTCAATCTGCGCCAGATATCGAGCTAAATTCCGAATGAAAGAATGAACCAAAGCTTATAACAATCGCTTAACAAGCAAAAATTATGGAGTATGTTATAAAGATGAGATGAGAATATGTGACATGTATGTTCCCCATACATTATGGATAGAAGTGACATGAAATGGTTATGATTGATGTTAGAATTCCGATCTCAACAAAGAAGTATCATATACGTAGTTGCTCAACAAATTAGAAAAAGGACCAAAAGCTTCCTCAAATTACACACTTTTAACTGAAAATATCAAGGACGTGTTATCCAATGTATTCTAATTGCATATTGTGAATAAACAGGAAGATGGAATGCTTTGGCTGGAAAGAATTTACCATAACAACAACAATTAGTATTTCATCGTTCCTGGAAATCGATCCCAGCCGGATTTGAACTCATCACAATTTAATGATGTAACTAAATCCCAGCCCCAGAACAACTCTACCACCAATCCACTTTATCTGTTTGAAAGCTAAAAGCAATAACCGTGGGCAGGAAGAAAATGAAGTTTATTCTGCGATAGAGTTTGATATCTTTGAAGTCATTTCACTTCATTTACATTAATAAAGCCGTTGGTAAAGGCCTGAAAGCTGCACACTCCATCACCCCCTACTCTAAAATCTTCAGCCTCACTGCCAAGTTAACAAAATTACTAATACGGAAAGTAATTAGTTAGCCAATTAATTAGCAATTAGTATGTCAATTATTAAATTAAACTTTGAATTCTGTCTGCTTACTCTTAATGCTATCTACTAATAATAGAGCAGTATAATCTGTTGAGCAACGGAAAAACTGCATCGCTGCATGCGTTCTTTTATGTTATGAGTTCAAATCACACCAGAATCACTTTGCCGTTTATTTCTTCCAGGTTCGATTAGTTAGCTACCAGTATATTTAATCGTCTAAGGCGGCGAGCTGGCAGAAAAGTTAGCACACCGGGCGAAATGCTTAGCGGTATTTCGTCTGTCTTTACGTTCTGAGTTCAAATTCTGCAGTGAACGACTTTGCTTTTCATCCTTTCGGAGCCGATAAATTAAGTACCATTCGCGTACTGGGGTCGATCTAATTGACTGGCCTCCTTCCCCAAAATTTCGGGTTTTGTGCCTACAGTAGAAAAGCATTCTGAACCGATAAAACAAAATATAAGTCAAGTATGGGAGTTGATGCAATTGATAAACAGCTCCCCACCAGAAATTCTAGCTTTGTGCCTGTTAGAAATGATCATTAGTTGTAATATTGTTTCGTCACAAAAGTCTGGTTTCACCAGGACATTCTTAACAAACACAGGGTACTTATTCGATCTTGAACATTCTTTTTTGAAATTAAAGAGTCATAAAGTGAAATGGAGAAGACGTAGCGATTGAGAGGTGCCAACCGTCCTAACCAATATGTTCTTTTCTGCGTTTCTTTTTAGGGAGACTCTGGTGGACCTCTGATGTGTCATAGTGTGTCGGACAATAAGTTGGTGGTGGTCGGGGTGACATCATATGGTAATTATAAATGTAATACAGGCTTCACAGTCTACAGCAATGTGTCATATTTTGAAGATTGGATTGCTAACATAGGTTATGACAAATAAGGAAAAATACCTGCAAGATTTAGCGTTTAGTCAACAGCGATTAGATGGCAACCGTGGGGATTGAAACTTAGACAACTATATTGAAGAGAGACAATAACAAAATTTAAAAGCAATAAATAGCTATAAGCAATCAAGGATATAACTTAGTCCTTAACTATGATGTGTAAAACTAAACAAAATAATATATCAAATTTCATTTTGACTACTTGTTTTGCTTTTCATTTTTTACCTTTGTTAATTTTCAGGCAATTTTATATCCCATTATGTAGTAGTTGTTATTGATGTTTGTGCTAATAATGATGTTTACCTATTAATGAATCAGAGAAGGAGGAGGAGCTAATACAAGTGCGGTGACCTATGAAGCCATTCTTTGAGTAGTGAGATCAATATAGTTTATGTTGTTGGAACATGGCCACTTCTCATTCTGTCACATATCAAAGAGTCTATTAGTGAAATCAAGGAATGGTTCTATCAATACTTTAACTGTAACTATTCTATCATTATTTTGAGGTGAGTGGTGATGTTCTGAAATCTATAATCAGTACAGAACATTACTTTGGCCAAAACATATATAGTTGCATAGTCAGCGTTTATAAATTATTTTCATGAATCTAGATGAATGAAAATCTAAGTGGATAGCGCTGATAGTATTTGAACAGAAGATGTGGCGAAAGGAAAATTAAATGAAAACATTGTTTTTTGGGGGATGGCCATAATTTGCTAAACATAATATATAGTGCGTGTATTAGATTGGCGAAATATTACCATCCCCAAATATAATAATAAATGTTTCAGCATACCATTTCGCATCAAGAATCTTTCAAAACAAGTACGTAAACGTAAATGAAAATATTTTGATCAATACATCTGTTTCAGACATTCTAAGTTTTCGATATTAATAGCGAATCCACTGGCAGTAATCGAACCTCCTGTTTCTCATTCAGATGTTCTACCATACTCAACTTGGTGAGCTTACAGATATCAGTATATAAATAGCAACTGTACCCTGTTCTATAAACCAAAGCTTATAACAATCGCTTCCTTGACAAACAAGGATTTATGGATTATGTTACAAAGATAAGATGAGTAGTTGTGACATGTGTGTTCCCCATGCATTGGGGATAGAAGTGACATGAAATGGTTATGATTGATGCTAGAATTCCGATCTCAACAAAGAAGTATCACCCCAGCCGCTCCTTTTCTATTTTTATAGAAATATTATCCTTTATCTTATTATTTAGACAGACCTTACTGTGGATAGACAATGGAGCAGGAATTGTAATATTCTTTCCTTCAGAATTAAATGCAAATAACTTAATTTTTCTTCAACTGAAATTGAAATCGTGATGCTGCCTCCTCCTGTCTGAAGATAATTTCTTTCTTAACACCTCAGCAATACTTCTGCTTTCAAAATCGTTGTCTTTTGACCAGGAGCAGAACCATGTTCAATTATGGAAGAGAATATAATATTTTGTGGCAGGTATGCCTTTCCAAAGTACATTAATTGTATAAATGATGTGAAGTGCATTTAACTGAGTTTTGAAACCGTGTTGTTTCTTAGTTTACCGGAAACTTAACTCTTCACTGTTAGTCCAACTTCTTTCCCACACTGGCTCGAGATCAGAAAATGATTGACAGGAAGTAATACAATTTCAGACAGATGAATACAAAACACAGCTCTGTCACCATTTGAACTCAAAAGGAAGTGGTACGTAACCAAGTGCTGAAAGCCATATCGTCACGAACACTTCAGTGTATCTAATTGACCAATCACTCACTCAATTGTCCCCTTCTTTCTTGTATTTCTTCCTTCTGACCATCCTTCCCCACTACATCTACATTTGATGTACTTAAATAATGTATAAATATATTTACAAAAACATTTAGATGAGACTGTATAATGATAGATGACTAGAAACAAACTTTATCCAAAGACTAAATTAATGGTGTAAGTAAAATAACTATAAAACAAGGAATCGATCGAAGAAAGTCTGGGAAAACAAATTAGAGGTAGGCAACCATTTATATAGTCATTCGGATTTTCAAACTGACAGTGTGGTGAAATTTAGTAATGATTCCAATACACTAAAAGTGTACAAAAAGAAAGAAGGTTTTCAAATTGCAATTTATTAGCTGTAGTTATGTTATATATATTTGTGTGTATAAATATATATATATATATATACATGTATCTGAATACATGAATATGTATGCATATGTGTGTGTCTGCACGCGTGCTTGGTTTTACAACATGAAATTATTAAGTTGTCAGTGTATTTATTGAAGTGGGGAAAATAAACATTACAATATTTTGCATTTCTATTTTTCATAGAAAAAAATTATATTTTCTTTAAATATAGACTGCATCCAAAGATGTTTTCTAAATAATACCTTTAAAGATTTCCTGAAAACTTTTGCAACTAGCCTCCAGAGATTATGGAAATGACACACCTACATTCTTTCCTCATTTTTAGGCCTCTTAAAACATTTGTTTTTCCTCATTCACATTTTTTATTTGAAATGTTGCTAGAGACAAAAGCTCCTGCCTAGCAGAAACTGGATTATCAACTAGCAAGTCGGTAGCTACCAGTTTCTCCTCGCTAACCTCATCTGTCCGTTCTATTTCCAATGTATGTAGGTCACTGTGACCCACCCCCAATATCTGTAGCAAGATACAAATAGATTGGTATATTTCACAATAAGTGGAGGCAGCATTATAAATAGTATGAATGTTACATTGAATTCAGGCCCCGAGTTGAGCTCGGGTGGTCATTTCTATAAGCTTTTAAGACTAATAGGTTACTTATTGATGGCTGGCTCTGTGTCACATATTAATAGATGTCTCAGATAATAGGATATTTATTGATGGATATCTTCGTTAATTGGTAACCTATTGAAGGATAACTCTGATAATTGATGGACGTCACACGTAATAGGACTCGTATTGTAGAATGGCTTTGATGATTGGTCGCTTATTGAGGAATGAGTGTGATAATAGCTGGATGTCTTTTATAGTTGATCTGTTACTAATGGATATTTCTGATAATAATTTATTGAGGGATGGCAATAATTATAGAGCAAAAGGATGACCACGGAAGAACAAAGTCTATGGTTTTGAATGTCTCCTAAATCAACAAGTATTTCGAATAATGAAAGAATTGGTCCGAATTATAATGGTAATTATCATGGTGAAAATTGCGAAGATGTCGGTTGACTAAATTACAGAACCAGCACTGGTACATAGTGGTAACAATTTTACATCACAAACATTATTTGATATTGTTAGGAAAGCCATTTAGGACACAGTACACCGGTTCCTCTCCACGCAAATTTAGCAAAAAAAAATCTATATTCAAAATTGCAGGGCGTAGCAATAAGTAGGAACATAAATGGCGGCATCATCAGTTTCGGTGGAATTCAAGAACAGTCAATCACAGCAAGTGTAATATAATTATGTTCACCAACTTAAAACTGAAGACTTGTGTCGGCAATTTCTTTTCAAATTATTTCCCACCATTATTGACAATTTTATTGTTTTGTTCTACTAAATTAAGCAACTTTAAAAATTCAATTGAATTGTAGCTTTTCCTAATCAATAGTACGCATCAATAATAAAGATGATGCTGCGATGACGACGATGGTGTTAAGGGGGAGGATGGTGGAGATAATGATAATAATGATAATAATAATAATAATAATAATAATAATAATAATGATAATAATAATAATAATAATAATAATAATAATAATAATAATGTCGTATATGCCAACAACAAAATGAGACCATCGATCATGTTGTCTCCATGTGCAGTCTGCTTGCGCCTACAGAGTATCTCAACAGGCATGATAGAGCTGCACAATATATTCACTGGGTAATATGCAAAAACCTGGACTTGCCCCATGATAAAAACTGGTGGGAACACAAACCACCCCCAGTACTTGAAAATGATCACATTGCACTCCTCTGGAACTTCACCATTCAAACTGACAGAAAGATAGACGCAAATAGGCCAGACATCATACTGAAAGACTTCAGACAAAAATCATGCCTCCT
>NC_068992.1:45073091-45074238 GCF_001194135.2 Octopus bimaculoides
GAGAGAGAGAGAGAGAGAGAGAGAGAGAGAGAGAGAGAGAGTTTAGTCTTGTAATTTTCAGATGTGTATGTTAACAGAAGTAATTTTCGTTGCAGACAATTTGATAGGACCGGGTAATTTGCTATGACATGTATACAATGAGACACACGAGGGATGAGTGTATAGATAAGTTTGTATCTATAGGCAAATGTGCCTATATCCAATTGCTAAATCTACAGCTAAGAAATATTTCAACAGTCAAGCACACTTAGTAGTAAATAAGTATTCTAGAAATGTACACAGGGTTGTTGAAAGTTTTGTCATAGTAGCTTCTCCTGTCAGTGTTGCTTAAGAGAAGAATGGACTACATCATTGATTGTACCTCCCTAGACTACTCTGAATACAGTGGACTTTATCAAACTCACTGACCCTTCCATGAACAAAACAGAGTATAGTGGACTTGTTAACTTGATGAATAAAACTGTCTGTTCCCTCAATTATCCATATTTGCGTTGCGATCGTCAAATATGTGTGTCCTGGACTGTTTGAGTGTGTGTGTATATTTGTTCGTGGGTCTTGTATCGAAGGCGCGTGGCTCAGTGGTTAGGGTATTCGGTTCACGATTGTAAGATCATGAGTTCGATTCCCGGCAACGCGTTGTGTCCTTGAGCAAGAATTTTATTTCACGTTGATTCAGTCCACTCAGCTGGCAAAAATTAATTGTATCTGTATTTCAAAGGGCCAGCCTTGTTACATTATGTCTTCCTGAGAACTACGTTAAGGGCCCATGTGCTTGTGGAGTGCTCAGGCACTTGCACGTTAATTTCACGAGCAGACTGTTCTGTTGTTCGGATCCACTGGAACCCTCGTCGTCGTATCCGATTTTTCTTCGTGTTCTTTTATGACTTCCTTGGTGTCTGTTCAGATCAGTAAAAGTTTCATCTCCTCGATCAACTTTTGCCCAGTCTCAGGACCTCATCTTCCGGATAAAATTATCTGAAGTATGTTACTCCTAATTTAGAATAAGTTGTGTCTGTGGGATTAATGCTGATATTAACATCGAAATTTGACGTTTCTACCATTAGAATTTTTATCAGTTAGGTACTTTTGTTTACCTGATGATGTTCCTTGTAAGTTTTCTTTTGCCGTTTGATGTTCTATGAGCATT
>NC_068992.1:45074351-45086109 GCF_001194135.2 Octopus bimaculoides
CTGATGATGTTCCTTGTAAGTTTTCTTTTGCCGTTTGATGTTCTATGAGCATTGGTCCTGTCAGTAATTGTATTTGTTTTAAGAAAACAGGCGTGGCTGTGTGGTAAGAAGGTTCCAGGTTCAGTCCCACTGCGTGGCCCCTGCACAGGGTGTCAGTCCGTCGCAGGGTAACTCATTTAGACCTGATCGGCTGGAGCAAGCTGAAATGAAGTGTTTTGCTCAAGAAAACATTGTACTGTCCGGGAATAGAAATACGATCTTGCAATTGTGAGTGTTATGCACTAGTAAAGAAGCACACGACTTCGCGTACGTGTATGTATGTATGTATGTATGTGTGTATGTATGTATGTATGCATGCATATATGTATGTATGAATGTATGTATGCATAAATGTGTGTATGTATAAATACTTGTATTCATACATTCACATGAATCCATACATATGTATTAGGTATGTATATGTCTATTTGTTTGATGATGATTACTCACTTTGGCAGCGCCCACAGCTAATTTCTATGTACGAATATTTATATACTAATATTTATATGTATGTATATGTATGTATATGTTAGCATGAGTGTGAATGCGTTTATTTGAATATACATGTAGACAAAAATCCTCTGGTGTCCAAACTAAAATCGTTATAAAGTGTTGCATTCTTCTCGTCAAGTAGGTTTTATTCTGTTGCAAAAGAAACATCTGAACATATCTGTATTTGTGCATACAAATGTTAAATTTTCTTGATAAAAGGCTTTCGCAGCTGGTGTAACTTAAAATAGTTGATTCATACCCTCTTAATCTTACCAAAAGGAGAACAAAAACATTGATTATCGCTAGCAACAAAATATCTTTCTCGGACATATAATTCATCTCGTATATGAAAAAAGAATAACTGTCCTTAAAACGGAAACTATTATTTTGCATCATAAGACAAACAGCCATTTTAAAATAAGTGTTTGGTCTCGAATCGTTTCGGCTTGTAGATCTTATGTTTCCTCTTGAAACAGCTTTTTAACTAAAACCTATTTAATGGAAATAACCTTCAAGCTACACAGTATTTTAGGATACTTTCAAATGGAATGAGAAAGTATGTTTTATTTTCTAATTTCTTATTGCATTCGTTTTGATTTCGCTTTTTTTTATTCGTTTTGAAATTGCATCCATTTTTAAGTAAAACGATCGCTTGTTCACTAACTTTTCATTCCCGCCACATTGTGCTGTTCCGAAGCATTTAGTTCCGCTATCGTTACACTTTGCTCTCTTCTATCTCATGCTTCTTTAGATTACTTTACTACTTTATTGCTAAATAAAATTGATTCCAATAAAACGGATGTTATTATTTAACACTCAACTCACGAGTCAAACAATCATTTGTTTGTTGATTAAAAAATATAAGTGAAAATCATTTTAAATCTTCCTGGAAATATTGTAACTTTATTGCTGTTTGCTTCAGCATTCTTGTTGAATAAAAATAAATAATTTTCTACTGTCTGTTTTTTTTTCTCTTTTTTCTTTTTTGTTTTATTCAATCGAGATATGTATTGTACTTACAAATGTGCAAGGAATATTGTGTACATAAATCTGAGTTACACTAAATCTTTTATACTTGTGAAGAGATCAGAAAATAAATATGTCAAACAGAAATGTCAAGCAGGTTTCAAATGTTTTCAAACTTTGTGTGTCTGTGATGTAATGGGCTGAAATGAAATTATGAGGTTGATAATTTAGGGACGAAACTGTAACAACGAGCAGAGACATAATTTTGAAACAGAAGCGAACATTATAGGTAATATTATTGATAATATTGTGTATAAGTGAAATATTAAGATGTTAATCCATATCGTGAGAAGAGTGTTTATAGGAGACTGATCATATTAGTATCAGCTGAATGGTTAGTGATGTGTAATGTGTATTGTGGGTTTCAACAGCATGTCCTACCTAAGTAGAGGAATAGTTTACACAGAATTGTGAAATTCTCTGATTTAAGTAGAGACAATTCTATAAAGCTAAATAGGTAAATGAGGCCAACGCTCTAGCCAGAAAAAAGAGCCATCGTTCATTCATTAAATGTCCCAGATATAACAGAAACACGTGTCGCTGGTACCACTTATTTTTGTTTTTTAGTTCTATAGATTGTTGTGAAGTTTAACAGAGTGTTGTCAGATATGTCGATGTATTCCCTGTGCCAATTGCAATAAAAGCTAAGGACAATAGTGGCATTTACACTGCCGTTCGAGAGAAAGCTGTTGATGAAAGTTCAGATGAAAAGATAGATGGTTTTATGATGTTTAAGCGGAAATGAAACGGATCATCTACAAACTCCAAGAATCCATGATACTGATGTAAACAGCACCAGTAGCCGACATAAAAATAAGGAAACACTTTCCTGCAAATGTGGGTTACTATTTTGCGGAAGAGAACTATCCGATCCAAATGATGCCATCATTGATATGCCAGAACGGAAGTGGACGTTAGTGGTAAACCAATAAGTACAATATTTTTGCTGTATTTGCACGATCTTTTTAAGAGTTACTCAGATATGGAGTTGTATAAACCTTCCGCGACAATATGTCTGAGTTATTTATGAAACCATTCTTTCTCACAGTTCGCCCTTTGAACTACTTGACAGTCTTGAGCCCCAAGAGCAGATGAAATTGAGCAGCAGGTATCAGGGTTGTCTCCAACTGCTGACATTTGGACATCAAGGTTCGGTGGAAGCGCCATACTTAGCTGCTATGAAGGATTAGTGAAAGTTACGAATTAAGATGTGTAAAGCAAAACTCTTGAGCAGCGAGATCTAAACTATGTAATTGTGAAATAAACTTCTTAACCTCACAACTATTTCTGAGGCTGTCCTGATTAATATTTCCACTACAGCAACTCTAAACCAGTTGATTTTAATTGAACTCGGTTCTTTAGATAATTGATTCAGGTTGCTGTCACGTCTCACTTACCATGCGCTGGTCTTCTAATTCTACTGCAACATTCTGTTTTTCAATCTTTGCGAAATTAGATAACAATAAGAGAAGGGAATATGAGGAAATTATCTGAATTCAACGTATTTACATAAGATTGTAATCAGCAGCACTGAATGAGTAAATGTGGAATGTTTTCTTAGTTTTGGTCACATCTCAAATACATCCCCCTCTACCATGTATATGGAGCTGATTTTTAATTGGCTGCTACCCCTTTGATGACACTGAAATGACAAAAACATAGATATTATCTGTAACTCGCTACTTGAAAGTTGGTTGCGAAATATTAAACATATGTGTGTAATGAGTGCTTGTATATGTGTGCTTATGTTCACCGGTGTAAATTAGTGTTCGAATTGCATCTTTTTACTGAAACCGTAACTTTGTACCTTCACAAAAACATATCAATAATTATCGATAAAATTAAGTACTAAATGAGTTCTGAAACCAATAGTGTTGGCTAAATATCCCTGACGGGGGTGTCCCAGCACGACGGCAGTCCATTGACTAAATCAGTGAAAGTTTATTTCATTTCACAGTACTTTCAAGATGATCTGTTATTTATTATTTCCAATAATATTAGTAGCGACGCAAACCATTACCAGTTCCTCCCAAGTTGATTACCAGTAAACATCACTGTTGGTGGTCAGTCGACCATATTCCTCCCGAGTTGCTCGTTCTTTCTAACGGTAAACATTTAAGTATTATCTCCTAATATCAAAGAAATGCAACAATAAGCAAAAGGTTAATAGGTTTAACATTTCTACCAATAGATTAATTTCAAAAGGTTATCTAAGTACATGTAAAAAATAAAGTGTAAATACGATCCAATAATCGATAACAATTTGAATACCTTGTCAACTTGTTAACAAGAGAATCTTTGTCTTCTGTATGACTTACTCTGTCACCAATAGATTTTACCTATCTGGCGTTGATTTGCGCTGTTGACATTACATATTTGCAAAGTAACGCCTACTTTACTAATCATCATATCGTTTCACCCCACTTAAATACATTATGCTTTAAAACTCTAGAAAGTAATTTGAAACGCCGAAGAAAATATTTATTAATAAGCTTATTTAACTCCAGGATGGTGCTGAAGAAACCTTATAGGTTTTATGTTACATTTGTTGAAGTACGTCCACTACATTCTGACTCCAAATCACATTGAAACCAATTTTACTATTCATTTCTGTAGTTTTGTTAAAATGACAAACATGTAAGTCAGTTTTACAAATTTGACGTTAACGTGTTATATCAATTGAAGAAATCTCTGACTTTATTTATTAACTTATTTTTCAAGTGGCAGAAGCTATAGGGCTAATGATAAGATTCAGGCCTATAAACCCTCTGACCCTGTTTCGATCCCTTTTTGAATTGTGATTTTCCTGAATGGATAAAAAACACAAACGGTACGTCATCGCCAAATGTCTGCTGAATCTTCTGGATGGTTTGAGCTTGAATATCACCAAGCTTTTGGCAAAACTTGATGCAATATCTCTGCTCGACGCTTTGGTCATCTTACATGAAAACGAAAATCCGACGAGTGCACTCTACACGTCTTTACTTTAGGCACAATAGCCGGGAACTCGCGCGACCTAGTGGCGCAATTACTTTTCCACACGCGCAGAAATGGTGCCTTCGTCGAGTTCTACGTATCCATATAAACTTTTAAATCTGCACAGCAAACAAATAAAACATCCATCTGTATACTACTGATCCTGCTGTTTGCAGTCCACGAATGTAACATTTTTCTCAACAAATTGTCTAAACTTTAATTACCTTGGCTAGTTAAAGACTAACTAACTTGATCGTGAACACAGCTTAGCTGGGTTCGTGATCAAGTTGTAAACCATTGACGCTTTGGTTATTGGTCTGAATGCTCTGCCCAAAGATTGTTCTTACAGCGAATCTGCAAATCTCCATTTTCAAAATATAAAGATGGTTAAATTCCACGATATTAGAAACACGGAAAAAGAGAAAAGATAAACATCAGTGCAGAATTAAGTTTGTCTCACCTTTCATCTGGAGCTATCGTAGACTAAAGAGGTCGGTGGGAAGAATAACGATGATGGCAACTCCGAAGATAATTGTAGCTAAAGCAAGAATAATGGTCGAACTTGATTCTAGCTATTAGCGTAGAAACGAGAGCTGCGCGCTAAGCTAATAACAAATTATACCCTTATTCTTCTGATGTCTTGTAAATAAAGTTATTAGCGGACCAGATCTTGCTGTTCCATCCAGCTTGATTCCAAAATCAATACCATCCTTTCAACAAGAATCATTTCATTTACAATGGAATGAAGCTAAACGTTGGAAATCTTAGTCATGCTGCTGCCATTATTGTTTTCGTTGTTTATGCTGTTGTTGTTTATGTTGTTATTGCACTTCTTGTTGTAGCTGTTGCTACCGTTGTTGTTGCTGTTGTTGTTACTGGGGATTTTGTGGATGATGGAGTTATTAATGTCGCTAATGTTGCCGTTGTCATTGAGAACAATGTAGTGGTTGTTGTTCTTGTAAATATTTATATATTGCATATATAGAGACTATTGTTGTTATTGTTGTAAATAGAATTGTGTATGTTAAGGTAGTAAGTAATGATACTGGTGTTTTTATGTTTTTGTTTATATTTTTGGTTTTATTAATGTTTTAGTTGTTGTTGTTAGTGTTAGTGTTGTTGTAGTTTTTTCTGCTGTTGTTGCTACTACTGGGATTCATGATGTTGTTTTGTACTCTCACTTCGACTCTGGTCGAATATACTTATGGTACAGTTGAACAACTAGAGATAGATGCAAAGCACACAAACACACGCACACAAATACACACAAGCAAGTACACAGAGATTGCACAATTGGACAACTAGAGACAGGTCTATTACACACACACACACACAAACCAATTACGTAGTCAGACAACTAGAGACAGGTCTAATATATAATTAGTACAGCGGGTCTGATTGCAATCTCCAAAACCGTGTACCTATGACACACTCTGTTTCTCGCTATGAGAACTTCAATGTCCACTACACAACATGCTGTGGAATGCAGAGTGACAGTCAGACCGTATTACATCTCCTCTACTGTTCCTTTACTTTGTATATTATCATTGTTGTTTCTGACCTTATAGCATGCCATGTTTAACCAGTAGTGTTCTTAATGGTATCCATTCGTAATTTTCTCTAAGTTATAAAAATCTCGAGTATGGATTGAATTCTGCCTCTTCGAGAATTACATAAACATATAAGTTTTGTGTTGGCTCTATAAAGATTTTTTATTCATTTTCTCTCTTTTATCATTGCAACGTGAATATTATATGGAATTATAATAGGTTTCTATGTTGCATTATAGTATGTTTAAGAAGATGTATACACTTTATTATGTTTGTCTGTGTGCATGTGTTTGATGGGAAGTAAGATTTTATGAAAGTGACTTTTGTGCGGAAGTGGCGTAACTCACTTACATAGACATAAATGCCCTGATTGCATAGCGTAATAATTTTGTAAACTACTCGATCAAACATACAGCATACATACATACTTACATATCCATATACGCACACACACACACACACACACACACACACACACACACACACACACACACACACACACACACACACACACACACACACACACACACACTTACACACACAGGTGCACAAGCACACATTTATTCATTAATATATACAGGCAAGTGGGGCTGTGATAAGTTTGCTTCCCGACCACATAGTTCCGAGTTCAGTCCGACCAGCGTGTCTTCTACTATAACCCCGGGCCAACCAAAACCTTGTGGGGGGATTTGACAGACGGAACCTGATAGACGCCATCGTGTATACATACATACATACATACATACATACATACATACATACATACATACAAATACGTAGGCAGACAAACATAGCATCGTATAAACACTCGGCGTGATCAGTCGCATATTTAGCGTGGGAGAATTTGCGATAAATTTAATCTCCAACATCAATACCACAATTAATAGCCTTATTAAATAACTGGTTATTCTTTTGGTCACATTCACTAAAGGAAGCTTTTATTCATGATCGTGATAACGTTTGTTTCAAACTTGAATGCATCAACCAGACATTTGTGAAAAACAACATGGCTAGCCACCACGTTAACAATATGGTAAAAAAAAAAAAAGGAGAGAAGAAAGCCAGCGTCGAAACCAATAAACAAACTGTATTAGTTGCTATTGATGAAATTGAAACCATAAAGTACATTTCTCTTGGAGTAAAAAAAAAAACAATTACGACTTACTTAATTGCTATAAAATCGCAAAAGAAGATACCTCAGTTGCCTATGTGAATAGATTGAAAATGTACTGGGACGACTTCGCCTTGAGCTAAATAATTTCGCGGCAAAACAATTACGCCAACAAACTACATAAGAGAGGAATCGATGAAAGTAATTTTATTCTAAAAGCTGATGACTGTAATTGTATTCCCCAAAGTGTAAACACTACGCAAATAACACTACGTAAATAGTCTCTTACAAAAGATACACTTATAACCATTATGACGAGCCACGACCATTCAGACTCCTACTGATAAACCATGTGGTAAAGCTGACCGTCCGCACCAAATGTGAATATGACAACAGTGACAATAATAAAGTGCACTAGGAGCTGGAAGAGCCAAGAACTTAAATAATGATAACGTATTCTTTGTGAAATATATCATTTAAAAAATTAGTATTGCAAGACAAACCACAGAAACTCATATTACATCAGACACCGTAGAGAGAGATATAGATTTGAAGCTGAAGTTGACAATGATTAATGAAATTGGGATGAATATTTAAAACAACGGCTGTTAATTTACCAAATTAACATGTCCTCTCAACAACTTCTGTCACTACGAAACTTTCTTACAACACACTATTATCTGAACTTCTACTGAGAAGCAGAAAGTCTTTCATCTGATTTTGTCTGTCAGGTGTGTTTCTTTTATCATCAATCGAGGAATATTTTCTATGAAAATCTATCCAACTGTGAGGATATCTCTTACATCACGTATTCAGACTTGGTTAAATCCACTCCGACGTTTGGTGGTTAGTAGATATTGTTGAAAGTATAAATAAATAAATAAATAAATGCGCCCATTTTAATGCCTAGCCAGGCTCATGGGCCCGGTTTCCCGGTTTCAATGGCGTATGTGTTCCCCACCTGGATGGGACGCCAGTCCATCGCAGCGTTACTCATTCTTGCCAGCTGAGAGGACTGGAGCAACGTGAAATGAAGAGTTTTGCTCAAGAACACAACGCGTCGCCCGGTCCAGGAATCGAAACCACAATCTTACGATCATGGTGCTAACACCCTAACCACTAGGCCACGCGCCTCCACATTGTTGAAAGTATACGAGATGTTTAAGGATTCTTTGAATCGATTTGAACCTAAGCGTCCTTATTTTGTATGTTTTTAGTTTGAGGTGGTCAAATGCATTGTTGATGTAGAAATTCCATATGCCGGTCGATAGATTTCGGGATTTAATAGCAGAGACATGGGTCTCATCAAGTATACAAATGATGAGCAGAGCAACTGTTGTTACGAATTCAGGTGGGGATGGCAAACAAATCGTGAGCCAGTAATTTATTGTATGATGTTAGTTATAGAGTCCATTTGATTTTCTTGGAATGAACATATGTATACAATCACGTGTGTACGTATGGTGTATACACATACGTACATACATAAAAAGTAGTCTCACTCGCACACCTACATGTACAAAAGAGGCATGTTATCCAGTTCACCTTTCCGCAAGCCCCCAGAAGCTCACTCGTCTTACACGAAAGACCCTTGTTACTTTGCTGGTTTTTTTGTTGTTTTTTTTTTGCTTCATTTATTTTATATACTCTTAAGACCACAGTGAATGATAAACATGATTTTTGGATTCTGTTTACGATTTTACCATCAACATTCACATCGTTGTTTAACAAGCTACCAAGAAATTTGAAGGAAGATATGGTTTTTAGTGTGGCTCCATAAATCCGTATACTAGGGTCCTTGTGAGATTTCCAGAGCAGGGAAAATAAAGTGTAACAATTTGACTAAGCTTTGTGTAACACGTCAATGAAATTTAATCCATAAAAATCCGAGTATCTTATTCATAGTGTATGACAGTATCACAGTCTTTTTTTTTTTCTTCTTCTCCTTCAAAGACATAAAAGTCCTTGAGTTAAAATTAAGACGTTTCAGGTTGAAGATTGTAGCAGTTATTGTGAGAAATACTGTCAGAGTAGACTTTGAAACGACTGAAAAGAAAATGTCCTTATATAAATACACACATACACTGACATATATATTTTTATGAGAATTTAATTGTATACATACACAAATGCGTACAAAGTACACACACACACGCACACACACACACACACACACACACACACACACACACATATACACGCGCGCGCGCATACATATGCATGCATATTGTCAAAAATCCAATGAAAGAGTTTTGTTTCTGGCTTAGAATCAAGCTGTTGGTGAAAACTTGGAAAAATAAAACAGAAAATATATAAATTTGTATATATCCAGTTGTGTTGTTAACTTAAAATAAATGTTATGTTGACGAAGAAAAACAAAACTTTATGAACTTGAAGATGTTTCTTAAGCTTTTATCGATTTTATTCACTTCTTTTCTTTTGTCATTTTAGATTATTTTCTTCAATTTAATTTAGAAAAATATTCTTCGCAGTTAACACCTCATGCATTTCCTGTCCTACCTTTTAATCTATTCACTCTTTTTTTTTACTTCCGCCGGCCATTAGAATGTCCAAATCTCTTGTCTTTTCTTCACTTCACCGCCCCTCTATGGCTACCAGACTTCTTATCAGCAACAGTAACAATCTTGCATTTTACTAAAATATGTCATTGAATTATTTCCCAAAACATGTTTTCGTGTTTGGTTTCTTTTTCTTTGTTAAGTATTATGAATGTTAGCAACTCGGCGTTAAAGAAATCTGAAATCTAGTGAAATAATAGCACCACTTCTCAATGTTTTCTCTGTGTTCATTATTCTTGTGAATTAATGAATTTTTTTTTTTTTTGGCATAACACAATATAAACATCGGAATTTAAACTATGGTGACGTGAGCAGGCAGTGAGAGGTTGAAGTGCGCATGCCTTCCTTGAGGCTATACATCCATTTTCTAAGTTAACAGACAAAATAATTAAACATATGGTCCATTTGAATCGTTATGAAATAAATATTTCAACAATGTTAGAATGTATTTATACAAAATTTGGTTTCCTTACAGCTAAGGGTTAACCAGACATTTAACACGCTTTATAGTTAGAAGTAGGAACGGTAGAGCTGCTGTAGAATTCTGTTTGTATGTATTATTTAGAATCGCACTTCATTCTTATTTACATATTGACAGTCTGTAAAGAATATATATCTACATGGTAAGACATTTTAAAACTGGTGAGATAAAAAAAAGTTGGTGCGAGGAGAGATATGGTGTTTGATCAGAATCTGTCTATCTGTCTCTCTCACTTTCTCTCTTTCTCTCTCCCTCTCTAAGAAATATGTTATTCTTTTGACTGATTAATTTGTTTCTATTGCAGTAGTAGTAGTAGTAGTAGTAGTAGTAGTAGTAGTAGTGGTGGTGGTGGTGGTGGTGGTGGTAGTAGTAGTAGTAGTAGTAGTAGTAGTAGTAGTAGCAGTAGTAGCAACAGCAATAATAGTAAGAAGAATGATGATGATGATGACAAGGATGGTGATGATGACAACGATAAGGAGGAGAAGAAGAAGAAGAAGAAGAAGACACCGACATTAAATGTTTGTATTGTCTGTTATGGCAAATGTGCAATTTTATGTACGTGTGCGCATTTATATATGCGTGCGTGTGTTTTTATTTTATTGTGCGTGTGTGTGTTGTATTTTACGAAACAACAACATCAGAAAGCACTTTGGAAAACATGCAAACACATCTCATTATACAATTATACAATTTCTTCTCATAAATTCTTAGTTCAAGACAAATAGATGAAATACCGTCATTTTCTTCTTCCATACATCAATCAATAACCATTTCAACTGTTTCTTCTCGTGGTTTCACTTCCTTCGATATTTTTTCAGTTTTAGAATTCCACTACAAAAAACATATTTTTCTTTCCTAAAATATACTGTTGCTGTTGTTGTTGACCTTGTTGTTGTTGTTCGCCCTAAGTCTATGCTAATTTATTAATACTATGATCAAAGACAATCAAGCCGTAATCATCCATCCCAACTTCTTTATTTTTCTGATGAAACGTTTATTAGACTACATTACTTCTACTTCCCCTCCATTTTAAAAGACATTGCTCTGTCATTTAGTTGTTATTGCTACGAAGACGAACATCTGTGTAGGAGCTCCTCGCCAACAGGAGATTATATGCGTATGTAAGCGTGTAATATAATAAAACGTTAAAAACTATTAGGATATTCATAAGCATAGTGCAGGGCTGAAGAATGATTGGGGACAGAATCGCCTTCGAGAATAGAATCACACATCTTCGAAATACTGCTCATGTGTGATAACCTTTGCGTCTAAGTAACCCACGACTATTGTATACGGAATACTATGCTGATGAGAAACAGTAAGTAAAATTATTCGAAAGCGGTACATAGTTAACCAACCCCTACAACAAAGTGTGTTATTCTCGGAGATTCTAAGGTAACAAAAAGGACTTAGCGTTTATTTCTTACGGTGCGTGGTGTGGCATAAAGGCGACCCCTTGTTATAATCATGTATATAATTATAAAATATTTTGTATATATATATA
>NC_068992.1:45086333-45091425 GCF_001194135.2 Octopus bimaculoides
ACACACACACACACACACACACACATATATATATATATACGACGGGCTTCTTTCAGTTTCCGTCTACCAAATCCACTCACAAGGCTTTGGTCGGCCCGAAGCGATAGTAAAAGACACTTGCCCAAGATGCCGCGCAGAAGGACTGAACCCGGAGCCATGTGGTTGGTAAGGAAATAAACATACTTACAAATCTATAAATTCTGTTGTTGATGAGTCGGAAGTTGTTAATTAACCCATTGACTTTTTAAACTCACTGGAGCCACAAAGATAAATTGTCCGAAACATTATTCCTTCCATACCTTTACAGCGCACTATTTGTCTTTGTGCTATTGTTGTCTCATTTTGTTCTTTATTTTCTCTTTGCTTTTTTTTATATAATTTGCGTTATTCATTCTCACGGTTTTGCAAATCCCTCTCCTATCCCCCTGAGAATGTGCACACTTTTTGTCCTAACATATAATCATTATTTCGACAACTTGACAGAAATATGAGAAACTCAAACTAAATGTAATAGCCAAGTACAAATGCACTGAATGTGATCCACACAGTACCGGAAATTAATCAAAGTTTTTGCTGTATCTAGCGAAGGGTGAACACAGATGGATACTGGTTAGCTCAACTCAGCAAAACTAACAGGACAATCAAAATGCTGTTGTTGTTGTTGTTGTTGTTGTAGTAGTAGTAGTAGTAGTAGTAGTAGTAGTAGTAGTAGTAGTAGTAGTAGCAGCAGCAGCAGCAGCAGCAGCAGCAGCAGTAAAAGCAGCAGTAGCAGCAACAACAGCGGCAGCTTTAACTATTTGTTAAGACACTAGAAAACGAAGTACATTCGCAATCCGGTGGAGTAGCTGTGTGGTAAATAGCTTGCTTACCAACCACATGGCTCCGGGTTCAGTCCCACTGCGTGGTATCTTGGACAAGTGTCTTCTACTATAACCTCGGGCCGACCAAAGCCTTGCGAGTAGATTTGCTAGACGGAAACTGAAAGAAGCCCGTCGTATGTGTGTGTGTGTGTGTTTCTGTGTCTGTGTTTGTCCCCCACCACCACCACCACCATTGCTGACAACCGTTGTTGGTGTGTTAGCGGTCAGGCAAAAGAGACTGAAAGAGTAAGTAATAGACTTACAAAGAAAATGTCCTGGGGCCGATTTGTTAGACTAAAGACGGTTCTCCGGCAAGGCTGCAGTCAAATGACTGAAAGTAATAAAAGAAAATCCCACGTTTTGCTTCGTTTCAAAACTGTAAACATGTATTCTTGGTTCCGTGCTAAGTTAACCAACAATACAGCTAATTCAGATAACAACAATACAGTTAATTTAAACACCAACAATACAGGTAATTTAAATGGCGAACAACTGACAAATTATTTAGTCAAGTACAGATATACTCCTGCGGGGAACGTGATGAAGGTTACCATTCTGAATATTATGTACTAATGAAGATATTTTACAATCTGATCTAATTGAAGACTCATCAAGCACTCCAGAGAGACATGAACTGTGCATGCATAAAGATTCAAACGATCCATTCTAATATAAATATCTGAAAGAGGTGTATTCATGTTGACGTCACGTAATTCTGTGGCCAATATTCCACCATCACTACTACCATCACTAATAACAAGGACGTGCCTGGGTTTTAAAACAAAGGGAAGTAACCAAATAACACGAACTTTGGAAATAAAATTTGAATGCAAAACAGTAAATATACTTTTCTGTAATTTAATATGTGTCTCTTTACGGTTGATGTCTTCGGCATACAAGCTCACGGTGCAGCGTCTTATTCGAGATCCTCCTGCTATTCATTTGTGCGAAGTGTCTCACCTATCAGAAGCGGTGCTTGCATACCATTGTATGAAGATTTTGGCTCCCTTCAAAATTTCTATGTCGAGGAGTCCAAGAGAATCATCTTACATTTAAAATGTCTTAAGCATCTATAATAAAACCATTCAAGAACCTTCACATGATGCATATAAAGGATGCACATCTCACAGACATAAAGAAAGGAAATAATCATCGCACAAGCATGATACACGGCAACGTTTCTCAACGTCATGGTGCCATGTTCAGACCGTATGCAAGACTCAAGAGCTCCGAAAGAATGAGTTGCTCTCTGAAGCCTTAGAGACGTTTCCCCAGCTGATGGTGCTGACCATGGAGAAAAACTTGTCTAAAACATTCAGTTCTGGTCCTTCAACTAAGATAGTTTTAATGTCTTTTGGGGCGAGCTGAAACTGGTTGGTTTGGGTTGTTACTAAACTAAATACAAGTTGCATAAATACAGTACATAAGAATTTTCATATCTTCAGTAATATGTGCAGCTATGTTGCAGTCATCTACGTAAAGAAGATCATGAATGAGAACACGAAGGGAATGAAAACCCTTTGTAGCATCACAACATAACAAAGTGAAGAAATGACCAGAAAATCGGATCACTCAGAAGTAAACTACAAGGGAAAGAGAGTTGGGAGAAGAGATTTTACCTGGTTTAACATCACTGCAAAACCAGGTCAAACCATCCAACCCATACCAGCATGGAAAACAGACGTTAAATGATGATAATGATGATGATGATGGTATGTTAATAGATTTTAGCTGTTAACAGATTTTAACTAAAGTTGTAGACTCATGATGTTAAGAAATTATGTTAGCTAACTTTGTTGGCTAATAATCTTGACATGTAACTCTCCCAACATATCTTACAGCAAAATTAGAAAACCATACAATACTGATAAATATTCATTAATACATTATGGAGAAAATGAATTAATTTGAATGCAATATGTTTTCAACATGAAATGGTGAATTACCAACCTAGCTCCTTCTAGTGAATGGTCTAGATCTATTGATTCAATTCTGCAAACTCAGATACAATTCAATGAACACAGCATATAGATGAGGACCAAGGAGGCACTGTGCAGATGTTGACTAAAATGATAGACACAGTGTGTAGATGTTGATTGGATAGACACAGTGAGAAGATACTGATATATGTACATTAAACATTAATTAAAACCAGTCTGCAATAATTAACTAGACATATTAGATAGATTCCATCAATAATTTACAATCATATTAGGCCCCATTAAACAACATAAAAAAGAAACTGATATACGAGAATAGAAATGATCTTAAAATATGCTAAACTCTTACAAAAGAGTATTTCCATACTGGAATTAAGCATTCATTTCAAAGTGAACAACTTAAACAGAAGTTTTAAATGTCCATTAAATTCTCTAATCAATTGTCTGTATATTCTAATCGTTTAGACATTGATCAATTATTGATCAATGATTCATCATCAACGAGGTTCTTAATTACACATAGCACCATTGAATACTGTTACAATAGCAAATATAATTGTTATATTACAAAGGAAGTAATATAGTATCTAGGGTTAATATCAGAATATATTTTGGAGTCTTGGCTCAGACACCAGAGGTCAGCCACTACAGACAGAATATTAGCATGAGAGGTTAATGACAACAGATAGATTTTCAAATACCAGTGGTTTACTCGCTGTAGTTTTGGACACACTAGGTTTGTGACTACAGATTTAGAGACCAGAATTCAGTGACCACAGATACAAGTTTGGACATCAGAGGTCAGTGACTTATACAGTCTTAGGTACCTGAAGTCAGTGGCAGTAGATGCAGCTTTGAAGATATAATTCCCTTGGTAAATATCAGTTTATGGTAGACATATCGAACCAAATGTCATTGTAGCTTATATACGACCACCACAAGTTCAATCAAGATCAAAAGCTTTTAATTTTTTTCAAATTCTGTTTGTATATCAATTATTATACTGTTTGATGTTAACATCTAGTGATTAAACAGTGACCACACTGTTTCTCTAGACCAGCAGTAATTAAATGCAAATCATAAGCTGTCTGTTGACACTCAGTTATTAAACACTCTTGACCACCATTAATTACACACTGACCATGAAATGTCTATTGACCCGTGGAAATTAAATACTGGAGAGTTACTACTGCAATAACAGAACAAAGTACTGTTACTCACTGTACTTTAAACAAAGAATAAGGCATTAAATTACTAAAACACATCAATGAAACGTCAACAAATCTCCTTGAACAGTTGTTTAATATCATTTAAATAAGAAGTAAATATCGTTATTACGAAATGTGTAATAAAAGAGTGTTTAAAATCTATAACAAAACACAGGCTCTCAGCTGGGAACTGGTATTAGAGAAAGAACAATTATAAATACAAATATATAATTAGGCACCTACTTTCATCAATATATACATACGAACATAACCCAAGTATATACCAATATGGTTTCTTATATTGGAACAGAGAAATAGAGTTAAATCAACTGACATTAATGGCATCATTCGTATTTCTTTTGAATTAATGGCAAAGATTGATCTTGATGAGATTCTCAACTTCAAATACAGAGGAAAGGAAACAAACGCAGTTTGGTACTTCAGAGCAATTCTGCGCCATTTTAACCATTTCTCTAAAGCAATGTTTCTCAACCATTTCTTACCTATGAATCCCTTTGATTCCTGTTTTACTTAGGTGGGCTCTCACAGCCATTTGATGTTTAAAACATACTATTATTATATTTTTATACTTAAATATCATTAGGAATTACATTAAAAATTTCTGAAAACATTTTGGTTCACGTACAAGTATCACCACTTTATTGTAGATAAATTTCAACAACAAAATCTCAGGTACTACATGGACCCTCGTTGAGAAAGGTTCTTTACCAGAAGCAATGAAGACTTTACTGAAAATGGTTTTATGAACTGTTGGGATACACTGTAACAAAATCTCATCATGTATAATGGTTTTAATGAAAAATAAAACGTATTGATTTTTTTCCAGTTATTAATGAACAGAGTAATGTTTAACAATAACTTTATAATCTGTATGACATTTAAACTGGAAAGAATATTAGTAAAAGTCAATTCCAAATTGAATTTTATACTTTCACAATTTTAGTGCGATTTGATAAAAACATACATAATTACACATAAACGTGTGTATATGCATGTATGAATGTATGCTTACACACTCACACACACACACACACACACACACACACATATATATATATATATA
>NC_068992.1:45092115-45093162 GCF_001194135.2 Octopus bimaculoides
ATATATATATATATATACCGGAGTAAGCGTATTCATATGCGTGTACCTGCGCTTACATATAGGGCCTGGGTTTGCACTTGTGCATATGCTGTTATGATTTCGTGCGTGTACGTTTTTTTTTTGTGTATACATGGGTAAGAGTATATGCTTATATTAATTTATACATACATGCATCTATATTATTATATATGTGTATGCGCGATTAGGTTCACACTCACATATACTTGTGTGTGTATATACGCATGTATACGGTTACGATCGTAAGTATTTGCGTACATATCAACATATGTATCTATATACGTGATGCTATATATATTTTTGTATACGCATATATGCGTAATCTAAATTTTATGCACGTTTACTATATACATATGTTCTTGCTTATTTTCTCTCTCTACTTCTTCCTTCCTATTCCCAGCCTTTCTCTCTTTTCTTCCTTTGCTATCTGTCTTTTTTCCCTTTCTTTCTTTCTTTATTCTTTTCCTTTCTTATGACAACTGCATTCCCCCGCCACCCCCTTTCCTATATTTAACGTTATTATAGATACGTTACTCTTTACCCCTCCACTCCATAGCTTAAGATACAATTTTCGTTACCAGCGCATAGGTTTTTTTCACGCGCAACTTAAATGCGTGTGTGTGTATATGTGTGTAAATTTGTATTTATGTATATATCTGTGCCTTGTAAATATAGGCCTATATACGTAGATTGCCTTTGCGTATGCAACTGCGTATTTCGATGTATATGTTTATATATAGATATATATATGTTGTGGATAGCCTTGTATCCGTACATGCTATTGTAATTTTATTTTATTTTATTTTATTTTGAATGCAGCGTATACTTTATTTTATTGATTTGATTTTAATGTGTTAATTCAAATATAATTAATTATTTACAATATGTATTTTGAGCCCATTTTTCTATTTAAGGTTTTCTTCGATATATTTTTTTAATAGGATGAATCTATATTAAATTTATTTGGTCTGTGCATTACGCATCCATGACCGTTATTTGAAACGACCAATCCATGACCGTTATTTGAAA
>NC_068992.1:45093338-45098408 GCF_001194135.2 Octopus bimaculoides
GAACGGGAACGTGAAACTCAGAGTAACAGTTTTTTGTTATATTTCTGCTGCTTTTAAATAAAGCATACTACTCTACCTCTGGTATTTGAGTACTCTTTTTTCCACCTTGTTGCACATTTCATGTGCTTACTCCGGTATATATATATATATATATGGGTACAGGACGTCACCAACTGTAGAAACAACATATTTTCTTCCGCCATCCTCCTCTAATTCCCTTTTTCTCCCCTTCACCGTTTTCTATCGGTCTCTTTCTCTCTCTCACCCTCTTGTTGCTCGCATGTTACCATCGTCCATCTTTCTTTTCCTCACATAACCATCTTTCTTATCCTGCACGACGTTCTAAGGACTGGACGTTTTCTTTTTCTCTCTTTTGTCTTTTCAAAGAGAGATTTGAACTCACAACATAAAGATGGACAAAATACCACTCAGCATTTTGTCCGACATGCTAAGGATTCTGCCACCTTGCTGCCTTAATAATAATAATCTTTTCTACTATAGGCACAAGGCCAGAAATTTGGGGGGATGGGGAAAGTTGACTACATCGACCCCAGTGTCCAACAGTGTCCAAAGTCAACCTCGGCGGAATTTGAACTCAGAACATAAAGACGGACGAAGTGCTGCTATGCATTTTGCTCAGCATGCTAACAATTTTGCCAGCTCGCTGCATTAATGATAATAATAACAACAACAACAATAATAATAATAATAATAACACATTCTACTAAAAGCACAAGACCTGAAATGGTGGGGTGTACTAGTCGATTACATCGACCCCAGGGTGTCACTGGTACTCAATTTATCCACCCCGAAAGTTTGAAATGCAAAGTTGACCTTGGCGGAATTTGAACCCAGCACATATCAATGGGCGAAATACTGCTAAGCATTTCATCCAACATGTTAACGATTCTGCCAGCTCAGCGCTTCAATAATACTAATAATAATAATACTAATAATAATAATGATAATAATAATAGGCTGGCTGCCGACAAATTTTTCTGCTTTTAAAAAGAAAAAGGGATTTTATCCTTTATATCTATACTGTTCAGTATCTATGCGTTGAATACAATTTATCTTAGTACTTGTTCTCAATAATAATAATAATTTCTAGTATAGACACAAAATAGTCTGAAATTTGGAGGGAGGGGACTAGTAGATTACATCGACCCCAATGCTCAAGTGGTATTTCTTTCATCGACCCTGAAAGGATGAAAGACAAAGTCGATCTCAGCAATATAATTATGGGCACAAGGCCTGACGTTTTGTGTTAAGGAACAGGTGATTTAACTGGTGGTAGTAGTCGACTGGATTTACCGAAATCGAAGAATAGTAAACTTAGACTGTGAAGGGACATAACTCTATACAGCAAACAATATTCTACAAATATTAACGTACCACAAATGTATCACACACTCTACCATTCCACCATTTTATGCACTCCTTTATCAATTCCACAAACACCACATCACAATACCAATTTGTCTAGCATTCTCTACCTATCTTTCCATCCAACACAACAAAAATAAGACTCCTCTCTTTAAAGTACAGGTCAGAATCAGCTAGATCAGTGGACCCCCTTAAATTATTATTTGATTCTGGTGAACCTCCATAGCCGTTCGATCTTTTAAAAGCTAGTTTTATAGGCACTTCTTTCAGAATTCCTATTGTGTTTTTCACATATTCTCTTGCATACATTAGCAAGAAACATGCTGAATTATGTTAAGCGTTAGAGAAAGAAACATGCTGAATTATGTTAAGCGTTAGAGAAAGAAACATAGCTGGTTTTTCTTTTTTTATTCTTTCATTTTTGCAATAAATATATCAAAAGCAATTATTTTCATGGACTCTTAAAATAATACTGTAGATCCCCAAATTACTATTTTGTCTGCAAGGACCAAAAAATCACCTTATATAGCCTCTCCACCAGGTGTCATATGTACCCTTGTTGAGAACCACTGTGCTGGATGGTTTCCGTTCTTGGTTATATCGCTAGAAGTGAAGAGGTCAAGAGGATAATCAGTGACAGGATTGTCAATTTTAGTTCTATGAGATCAAATTCGTTGTGCAGGCATCACTCTATTTAACTTCAGCTCATGTAGCTCTTAGGTGTCAGTGATCACCTCTGATATATACAGGCGTTTTATCCAATGCATACATGTGACACAGATGGGAGAAACAGAAAAGAGAGAAAGAAAAAGATTCAAACAATGAAGCACTTGCTTTATTGGCCCAAGTAATTTGCGAAAATGCATTTTAAAGAGCCACGACTATTGATTATTTCACCTAAAACAATATATATTCTTGTACCAAATCAAAGGAAATAATTAAATTAGCGTTGGTATATTACTGGTTACACACACATGCATCATATACATACATACATATATACATACATACATACATACATGAAATGATTGGTAGAAAAAAAGTAAAAAAACAAAAAGAACAAAGAAATTAATCATAACAGATTTTATAAACAAAAAAAAAAAAAAATTACGGTATTAAGTTACATTTCATGAAAATATGATATTTTAAGGAGGAAGAAAACAGTCTTTGAGTAAAAATTGTTTGGTCTCATAGCAACGACAATTGAGTGTTGTTGATGTGGAGATTATTTAGTAACTAAAACTACAGAACTGGATTAATTGCCTGAAAGAACAAAGAATAAAAGCAGTTCTTGTTGATAGTTTGTTGGGTAGAAAATTGTCAAGCATACTTGTGGAAATTATTTATACAATAAATTTAAAGAAATAAACTGAGTTGCTTTTCGATGAATGAAAGAAATGTGGATAGGAACAGAAACAAAATTGATTCAATCTTATGGACGTAAAAATATTAGTGTAGGGGATATAACTCTTCATATGTTAACCGAAAATATCTTGAGACAAAATTTATTTGATATATTGCTTATAAATAAGAGATTTCAGTTAATTTTTATTTAAACGATAAATTTTGGTTGACTTTTATTGTTAACATTTTTAAATTTCAAGAACTATATAATTAAATTAAGTATAAATTTTAAATACTATTTGAATAACAGTATAAAATTGCTTTAAAAAGGAGAAACTATTTATTAAAACGGAAATTTCAGGTGTAAGGGACATAACACTGACATAATATGGTCTAAAATAGATTTGAGATTTAAAAATATTTTTTTAAAATTTAACCCGTTTCGTTCAGTTTTTTAGCGTTAAAAATTTCATGTTGTTTCCATATCTGTTCTAATCTGTGTGAAAATGATGGATAGGATAAACCATTGAAGCAAAGTTTCCCAAGAGAGTCTGATAATTATATTTTCAGTACATGTTATAAATCTGTTCTAAAATGTTTCAGAGGAGTTTTAACACTTGGTGGGACTACTTAATTGAAGAGTTATTCCAATCACAATTTTTTTTTTTTTTTTTGTAAAAGGACTATCATTTATATTCAATTCGTTGATAGTCAGCAAATTTTAAATGTCACCTATACTGGGGTAACATAACCGTAGATAAATGTAGATACCGTAAGCTCACATAGCACCTTTTCACAGAAGTGGTCATTACACATCTGGAGTGGTGCTGCTCCTGTTATACGTTGAAGCAATGTTTCCATATCTAGGACAGTACTCCTGTCTCGCATACTCAGACATACACAAACCTCCCAGATCTGCATTTCAGTACTGCTTACATATCAGTGACAGTGCTGCCATTACACACATAAAAATCTTAGACCAATATTACAGCACTACTCACATATCTAAGGTATACCACTATACATCAGACACCTAAAACGAGTCCTTCCTCCTAATTAAAAAATATTTTTCACCAACACATACCAACATCTGGTTTATAGATGTAAATTTTCATTAATACAACTCTTCAATCATAACTATCTCGGTTGTTGCTCCACCGAACTAGCAAGTTATATACCAGTTTCATTTAAATTTCCCCTGAAATTCACTATCTTAACATTCTCCTTGCTTTATTTGACTTCACTAGACACCAAACAACTAAATGCATTTTCCAAATCCTTCCTGCCATCCACCTGGAACCTACATAGCCCCTTTAGAAGTTGAGACTGAACATTCATTGATTCAGCCTGTGGAAAGAGAGGAGAACACATTTCATGGCTAATCTCCATATTCCACCCAAATTTCATGGTTTAATCAGTGAATAGAGATCACATTAGTAGGGCAATATAAGAATATTATAGCAATATAACATAATACAGTATTGGTGTGGCATGGTATAACATGTATAGTATTACATATACTATAAACAGAGTACAACACAAAGTCACAGTATTACATGGTCAAAACATAGTTTTCATATAACATTGTATAACACATAGTATTGATAGTAGTAACATGTTACAGTACTACATAGTTACATGATATTGGTATAACATCGTATAATACAGTATATCCTGTAACATTGGTATAACAGAGTATGGTTTCTAGTATAACACAGTACTTATAACATGTAGTATTGAAACAATGTAATATACCATATTATTGGCATAACATAATACAGTCAAGTGTATAATATTGGTATTACAAATGATTATATATAGTATAAAACAATGAATCTATTTACTTACAGTATATAATATTAGCATGCATATAGAAAATTTTTTAGGCATAGATTAACATATATTATTGGTATATTATAGTATAACATAATATTTGTATATTACATTGTTATAACATACGGTTTCACTATAACAGTGAATATCATATCAGTATTACATATAAAAATATATAACAGTATTACATGGAGTATAATATGCAGTATAGATATAACATAGTTATAATGCATTGTACTGGTATTAGATATAGTTATAACATAAAGAACTGGAATAACATATTTATAACATAACATCAGTATAACATAGTCAAAACATATAGCATTGGTATAAAATATATAGTGTTAGTACAACATAGTAATAACATAGTAATAAAACAGATAAATTGCATAGTATTGTATTCCACTACATGAGAAGTATATTGTTATTTTGTTATACTATGTTGAGGTAAGTATGGTACTGTCATAATAATGATATAGTATATAGTAGTGATTTAGTATTGATATA
>NC_068992.1:45098833-45100969 GCF_001194135.2 Octopus bimaculoides
TATATATATATATATATATATATATATATATATATATATATATATATATACATACATACATACATACATAGAAACACATATACATATATACACATCTATATATATACAGTAATCCCTCGCCATATCACGATTTACCTATTGTGGTTTATTATTTAACCGTACATCGATTCTCCGTGGTGTTGTTTTATATTTATAACAAAATAAATATATACAAATTATAAAAACAATTAAAAAAAATATACAGTACAGTACTGTTTCTATTTTGCAGATTTTCACCAATCATGGGGGGTTTTGGAACATACCACGATAGTAGAGTGATTACTGTATGTATATATATATATATATATACAGAGAGAGAGAGGCACAATGGCTGTAAATAAGCATCTAGCTCAGGAGAGTCTATGTAGGTGCTTAACTTGTCAGAAACTGTCACAAATCACACCTTGTCAGCCTTAGTTAAGGAAGGACACATTAGATATTATGGTCCAAAATGGCCTTAAAACATGAGATGGTCATAGTTGAAAAGTCCTTGATTATGAACCTGTCCCAATCAGGCTGAACTGGAGCATAACAACATCCAGAGAAAGTTAATGGTAAATGACACAACCAAAAGAATGATACCCCCCTCCACCTCAACACTCCTTCGGTGCAATGTCCTTGTGAACAAGACCATCAGAGAGAGCAAACCCTACCTTGTGTAATATCTCAGTAAACCCTTGATGGCATTGATGTCTGACATGACTAGAAAATCCGTAGTGCTGGCTTTAGCATGCTTGAGTTCAACGCCCTGCAACTTCAGTTCTTCCTCAATTTGTTTCGCTCATGTCTTCTCTGGTGTGCTGTGCTGGATTCTCCAGTATCTTTGTCACTGCTACCACAAGAAAAGACAAGGCAAACCCCTATTCTATATAATGTCCCAGTAAAACCTTGTGGACACTAATGTACAGTATCTAATCATAAATTCATGATTCTTACATCTTATAAAACTGACATCCACAACCATATCAGTGATTCAATACAATTTTTACTCATAAATATACATACATAAATACGTACAATTATATATGTATAAATATATACAGTTATAGTTGTATAAATATTTACAGGTTCACCTATGGACCCCTTCGACAACTATTTTAATCAGCTGGCCCTTCTTAGTCATTCGATGTTTAAAAAACTCGTATTGTAGTTTTATAATTAAATACAATTAGGAAATGCATTTTAAAAAATTGTTGAAATATTTTGTGTATTTTACAAGTATGACAAATTTTTTATTGTTAAATTTTAACAACAAAATCTCATATGGAACCCTTAGGGCCAAATGAACCCAGTGGGGAACCACTGGTATATATACATCACACACACACACATATATATATGCATATCACACACAATAGACAGTACACAAGCAAAATGTGACATTCATCTGAGAGATGAGTCTGACAACCATTTTAACCCGGACCAGTAAGGAAAGTACACTGATGATGTTACACTTGTATGTATGCATTAGAGAGAGAGAGAGAGAGAGAGAGAGAGAGAGAGAAAGAGAGAGAGAGAGAGAGTGAGTGAGTGAGTGAGTGAGTGAGTGAGTGAGTGTGTGTGTGTGTGTGTGTGTGTGTGTGTGCTTGCTCCTCAACTGCATATTTCAAGGTTTAGTCCCACTACATGTCATTTGGGACAAGTGTCTTCTTCTATAGCCTTGGGATGACCAAAACCCTGTGAGTGGATTTGGTAGACAGAAACTGAAAGAAGCCTATCATGTGTGTATATATATATTGTAACAACAGTGATAGAGATTTCATATTTAGGAAACATTCCTGATAAAATATATGTATATTGTGTGTATATATGTGTGTGTGTGTGCGTGTGACTGTGCTTGTCCACCACCACAGCTTGACAACCAGTGTTGGTTTATTAATGCCCCTGTAACTTGCACTTTGGCAAAACAAACTAATGGAATAAGCACATGGCACAAAATTTTAAAAATGTACTGGGAGGTCAATTCGTTTAGCTAAAATCTCTTCAAGGCAGTGCCCAAGCATAGCCACAGTCTAATCACAGAAACAAGTAAAAGATATATATATATATATATATATGTATATATATATATAGATATATATATATATATATATATAT
>NC_068992.1:45101299-45102455 GCF_001194135.2 Octopus bimaculoides
ATATATATATATATATATATATATATATATATATATATATATATATAGGAGCAGGTGTGACTGTGTCATTAAGAAGTTTTTCTCAGAACCACCTGGTTTTAGGATCATACCTACTTCATGGCCACGACAATGAGTGAAATCTCATTAAAAAAAAGAACTATATGAAGGAAGTTCTGTGTAAACGTGTGTGCACGCGCATGTGTATGAGAGAGCATGAATGCATGTGCATGTGTGTATATATACTCAACCAATACTGTTAGAGACTTCATATTTTGGAAACATTCCTGACAAAATGACATGCATCTCATTACAACTACTTCTTTTTCATATAATTATAACAACTATTATTAAGTGATTATAACAACCATTATTAATAATTATTTCATAATTATAATAATCGTTATTAATAATTATTCTATGTAATTATAATTACCATTATTAATTGTGCTTGCTAATGTTCACTGATGTTACTGAAACAGCCACAGAAAAAACAAAAATAATATTTCTGAAAATGCAATTTTACTAATATATATGAGTGTGTGCATTAACATGTCTTCCTCACATCTCCATATTTGTGTGCAATAATTGTAAAACAAAGTCAGCACCATACAAACGGTGCTATTTATTTACAATATTCCATGGGAAGATGTTTGGTCATTTGGCTGCTCATTGTTCAGTGGATTAGAGAGACTAATATATTATCTGCACACAGAAGAGGGTTAGCAACAAAATCATCCATCTGTTGAAAAACCTACCACAACAAGTTTCATCTGATCTATGCTCATCTGATCATGGAAAAGTAGAGATTAGTTTCTGTGTGTGTGTGTGTATGTAACAAAACAGGAAATTGGTAATATTTTGGTATTGTTTATTCACCATTACATGTTTTTCATTTGCTAATAGGAAATTCTTTACATGTTTATCAAACATGTAAACCTTTGTAATTCCTATTAGCAAACGAAACATGTGTAATGGTGAATAAATAATATAAAGAGAATTACCATTTTCCTGTTTTGTTATACACGAACTCTGCAAATAATATTTCCATAATTCTCAATCTCAATATGTATTTTGAACTCACTTGCAACAGCAACTAGTACTACATGTTGGATTGTAATAATAGAATAAGCAGCGGAAACTGTTGGTATTTACCCTA
>NC_068992.1:45102576-45107145 GCF_001194135.2 Octopus bimaculoides
ATATATATATAAACATATATGTAACTACACACACACACACATACACATTGTGTGTGTGTGTGTGTGTGTGTGTGTGTGTGTGTGTGTGTGTGTGTGTGTGCATATGTCTCTTTTTACTGACCAGATTTACATTACATTTTTGTATGCCTTTCACAATGATGGAAAACAAACATCAAAAATAAACAATGAAATAATTTGAAGAGCTAACATGGTTTTTAACGATAATGTTTCACGTTTTAACAGAGCCAAACATCACACCTACACACACACACACACAGCTTACAATGATTTATTTTCTTTCATATAATGTTTGGTTGAGTATTAGCAGAAGTGAACAGAGTTGTTAAATATATTACAGGTTGTTTTATTATTTTACAGGGGCTTTTAGTATTTTACTATGAAAAACGAAATAAAATTTCAAACCAAAACCGTTTCCAAGATGTGGGTGTACCAAACTTTAGTTCTTAACCACTGCCAGAAATTCAATGTTCTTTTATTTTTTCATTTTTCTCTTACTTTTAATCTTTTCTTTATTTGACATCGAAAACACTCATAAAAGGAGGAATAAAGTCATTTAATGGTTCTCTTGTTATCTGAAGAATTGTTTTTGTGCCAAGACAAGAAATATTTGATGTTCTTAACTACCCATTGACTACGCAGAGAGGAGCTACACATTTCACACCACAATCGTGTATATCAGTGACATGACATTAAATAATGTGTTTGTACATGGCACCTTTCTTCTGTACAAATGTGTGTATTTTACACAGACAATTCATAAAATTACAAAACAGATGCTTGCTTTTTAGTTTGATGGTGAAGAGTGGTAGAAGACTGTCCAGTGTAGCTTTAAGATTGAAAAGATAAGACAAAGTTCAAAATATCAAGAGAAACAAAACAGAGATTATCAGAAGATTTTCAAGCTTGCATTCACGGAAGTACAGTTTTATACTAGTTTTGTGGTGTTTTAGTCATTACGGCTACAACCATACTGGAGCAATAGCCTTATGTGTCCCATTTTGTCTTTCTATCATAACATAACCAGCTCACATCATAATATTAGCTCTATGGATAAACCATAAGCTATTAGAAAAAACTGCAGTAATGTAGAAAACATCATGCATACATACTTGCATGCATACACACACGCACACACAGGGAGAGAGGCACTTCGTTCAGTGAGAAACTCGGTATTGATGTTGTAAGCAATGGATTTAGGAGTGTATGATGTAGCATGGTGCTCTGACAAGTCAATTCCTAAGATATAAATGTCTCAGAAGTAGATTATCAAACAGCAATAAATAAATGGTCAATCAGTTTCTTAATTCAACTTTCATCACTTTGTCTCTTTGTTTTATACATTTCTCTAACATCAGCTGACATCAACATCACCAACTAACATCATAATCACCATCATCATTACTATCATCATCATCATTACTATCATCATCATCATCACTATCATTATCATCAATAACTATTAATCTGAATCAACAACTCAATAATTGTCTGTTCAGCTGCCAGCACCTGCAGTAATAGTGTTCTAGTGAAAATCACTCTACTGTCACTGACCCAGTTCAGCTTATATTTTATGTTGATATAAAGAGCTCCAAACTGAAGCAGAATATAGTAAATGCCAGGTGTGAGGAGATGGAGAAAAACTGATTAACAACATCGTTTCTGGTCATTACGTCTTAACCAAGAAAGACTTGTCCATAGACATGAGAGTTGGGCCTTACATACACTGGACGTTATGTCAGTACTATGAAATGCTAACAGAAGAGATGTAGATATATACCTACAATTCCCAAGAATAGCAAAGCAACCATGTCCTGAGATATGCCAATATACTTGGGCAGAGAGATCAAGGCTAATGGACCAGATATTGTTGAAGGCGTCCTAGGCGCATGAAACTGCACTCAGTAGTGCAATGAAAGTACAAATTAACAATAAAACTATTTATAATTGAGAATGATGGGGAGACAATGAAACCACTCAAAGCAGTTTTAATGAGCCTAAGTCATTATTACCAATGATGGTATGTAACTTAAATTTTTAATATAATAGATTTTATGGAAGTTAGTCCATAAGAATGGATGGTTGTATGTGAGTCATTCACAACCCAAACACTGCTTGTACATTATATATATATATATAGTTGTAATATGCAATATTTTACACAGAGATAGCTTCCAGATATTGACAATTCATATAGGAACACAAAATATATTCTAAGTTGTTAAATTACAGAAAAGAATGACAACACACCACTTGGAAACATTTGAAACCACACCTTACAACAGCGGCCTACCGCATGAGATCTTGAGGCCTTTACCTAAAATATTTTAGGATGACTTGAAGTAGAGAATTGTGAGTGGAAGTTTCCTACAAAATCAACAGTTTTATAGACACATCCATCAGAAATATTCCATTGTGTTGGATGATTCACTGTTCTGGAGAACAATTACAGAGTAGTGACCACTAAGGAGTGTGGGGATGTGTAGAGTTTAGTTAATTACAGAGATCAGTGAAGATTATTTGTAACTATTCGGTTAATTTTGATTATTCTAAACATGCTGGCATGAATTTGATAAAAAAAAAAAGAAATTATATTCATTGAAATTAGTTTCAAAATTTACAAAAATTAATGTCAATAAAATTAAATTATGACAATTAGAATGGATATTTAAAATATTAAACTAAATAATGACATCAATATTAGTGCATGTGTGTCTGATAAAAATACAATAAATGGACACTTTTTCTCATTAATTCATTGTGTATTTGCTTTAAGCATTAGTAAAAATATTTGTGTTAATAATGTAGAGATACTTCAACAGAAAACAGTAATATCTAAATAAAAATAGATTAATTGGAATTAGTTAAAAACTTATGATTAATTAAAAATTTACAATTAATTAAAAATAGAGATTTTATAAAATTGTTTTGTAATAAAGAATGTAAAAATATTTTATCAAAATGACAATTCTGACTTTTGAGTTTAATACATTGGAGATTCCATTTTTTTTCAGTTAAGTTAAAAATAGAAGAATAAAAACCAACAGAGTGACTCCATTATCATCAACTAATGAACTCAGTGAGAGGGGGAGATATCCAAAGTCATATAATGAAGTCCTTTGTGTAGTGGAGGGAGATCTGATTATCTTCAGTGGGCAACTCAGAAAATAGATGACGTCTTTATGAGCTGTCAGTGAACACACATGTCATAATATTATACAGGTGGTCCTTATAATAGGCCAACTAACACTGTGACAGAGTTAATTCATTATCAGCTGCTAAAGCTTCAGGGCAATGGTGCAGAACTTTGGCAAGCAGTTTCTCAATGTAGGCCTTCATGTCAGCATTCTCTTGGCGAAGAGCTGGAAAGAAATTACACTAAGTTTCGGTAAATCATCTCAAAATACTGAATTAGAACATAAAATCACAAACTGGAATTATACATCGAAAAGATTAAATCAAACTCTTGATAAAACAAACAAACAAAAACATTAATTTTGGTTTCAGTAGTTCCAAAGATATGAGAGAAAATAATGAAACAAACAAACTGGATGGAACTCTAGCAACAAATATATTGGTTGTTGGACATGTTTGGCGGGAAAGAAATTCTAAGCAAATTATATTTGAAAAACAAGATAAACCAGTTGTGTGTGTGTGTGTGAGAGAGAGTGACAGACAGACATACAGAGACCCTAGCTCTGTCATCAGCCACAGAAATGCAATATTGACTTTTACCAGAAAAGACTACAATCCTCCACTGCTGTCGCCAGTTGTCTCATTTTTAAGCCCACTGCAGACGTGCCAATCGATGGAGATCTGTGAGGATGGGGCCCATAGCCAGACATCAGCATGACAGATTGAAAGATCTCAGCTGGCAGCAAATTGTCTCTGCACAGATGGGTCTGTGGTGAGTCCCGATTGTTGGCCTAGCTGGTTCCTTCGCCCTCCGGAATCGGTCATGCAAGTGCAGTGCAGGTGGTGATTTTGATGTGCTGTTGTAACCCTCAGTCAGCCACTGCGTGGATAATCATCTGTACTGTTTATGGCATTGTATCATGCCTTCAGCCACTCAACTGCCTTAATGCTGCAGTTCAAGTCATTAGCAATAGCCCATGGATGTTGACCAGCACAGAGACGTCTGATGGTTTACTTCCTCACATTTCAGTCAGTTTTGACATGCTTGCTGCATTCGAGAATTGAATGATAGGCTGGTAAATTTAGGGGCCTTTTATACCCAATGAATTCAACGTTTTTGCACATGCATCATGCTCTTCATAAGGAGGCGTTCTCGAGCATTAAAATGGTCATCAAAAGTGAGTGAATTCGAACCCTGTGTGCAATTCTTGTGTTTTCAAAGGAGAGCGGTGTTGAGGGTCAGTGACATCTTCCTGATGGAAAATAACCTATAAATGTGATAAAATCCATATAATTTCCATATCGTGTGTGAAACAAATAATCTTTTACAGTGTGCCATTTCTTTTCTAGTGCAGTGTATATGTGTGTGTGTGTGTGTGTGTGTGTGTGTATGCATATATATGTGTGGGTGTGGGT
>NC_068992.1:45108358-45116808 GCF_001194135.2 Octopus bimaculoides
ATATAAAAGAGGTGACGACTGAAATCCTTCAAGGGGATGTCAAACATCAAAGTCCACCAGTACAGTCCACGTAAAGAATATATATAAAAATTATATAATCAGTATTTGCAAAAACAATAAACGAAGTATAGGGAAAGGAAAAATTGTATGTGCAGACGAACTTTAATTCATAATACAGGTTGGTACAGAAACAATATATGTTCTAAATATTGTTTCGGAGTCTAATTAATTCCAATGACAAAAACAGAAAACTCTTCGTGAAATAAAAATTGGATTCTTTGTCCTGGTATGAATAATTACGACCAACAAAAATATACAAAGACCTTCCATAGCCCAGACAGGCTATGAATGGTCTGTGTATATGTTTGACATCCCCTTGAAGGACTTCAGTCGTCACCTCTTTTACATATATACATATATTTATATATGTATAATAGCACACACACACACACACACACATACTCTCTTCTTTAATGCTATAAGGGTATCTCTTCTACCCTGCCATGAATGCATCAAGGTGTCTCTGTACTCTGACATCAATGTTACAAAGGTGTGTCTGTACCCTGTTGTCAACAATGGAATCCCAACGTCTTTGTACCATAAATCCAAACAGAGTGGCACAACAGTTCAACATCATCCATATGTTTAGGGCAAACATCTCTAAGTTGACCTTCAGAGGAAAACTATGGACACTGATGAAATCTCAGTGGGATACTGAAGTGGGAGTGGTGGTGGTGGGAAAATTAGAGAACAGGGTTCAGTTTTAGGCTTGTGATAAGGGTGGTGACATATTATAAGAGACCAGCTGAGAAAAGGGAAGTGGATACAATTGACGAGTTCATAGCATCAGAGAATATTGCAGTAGTAAGAGAATATACTCAGTAAAGACAATATTGAATGACTGGAAGAGGCAGTGGGGGTGGGGGGTGGACAGCCAGTGTTCACATGTATGTAGACAAGAGGTGTTGGCACTCCGTCGCTTAAAACGTCGAGGGTTCCAGTTTCTCCGATCAACGGAACAGCCTGCTCATGAAATTAACATGCAAGTGGCTGAGCACTCCACAGACACGTGTACCGTTAACGTAGTTCTCGGGGATATTCAGTGTGACACAGTGTGACAAAGCTGACCCTTTGAATTACAGGCACAACAGGAACAGGAAGAAAGAGTGAGAGAAAGTTGTGGTGAAAGAGTACAGCAGGGTTCGCCACCATCCCCTGCCAGAGCCTCGTGGAGCTTTAGGTGTTTTCGCTCAATAAACACTCACAATGCCCGGTCTGGGAATCAAAACCGCGACCCTTTGACCGCAAGTCCACTGCCCTAACCACTGGACCATTGCACCTCCACTAGACAGGAGGCAGATAGGCATTAAAGAAGAAAGCAATAAAATTTACAGAAATATATTAAAAAAAAAGAATGTTGGGGTATAAATTGATTGATTGATAGGGTGGGTGGAAGGGGTTGACAAAAGTGATAGGAGTAACTTGTAGACACACAGACAAAATGAACAGCAACAAGAGAGAAACATTTCACAATATCAATCTATTGACAGATTTCTTAGTAAATGAGAGTAGCGTCCCTTGAACCATGAATTTTTTTTGTTTCATAGCCGTGAATCGTCAATGTTCGTCAGGTGTGTGTGTGCAGATCTGTGCGCGGGTATGAATCTAAATATTGTGTGCGTGTGTGTGTGTGCGTGTGCGTGCGTGTGTGTGTGTGTGAGCGTGTGTGTGTGTGTGTGTGTGTGTGTGTGTGCGTGCGCATATGCGCGTGTGTGTGTGTTTGTGTGTGTGCGTGTGTGTGTCTGTGTGTGTGTGTTTGTGTGTATGTGTGTGTGTCCGTCTGTCTGTGTGTGTGTGTGTGCGCGCACACACACACACACACACTATTAAACCTCTATATCTAGAGCTTACATCCAACCTATATAGGAATAGCATTTCATTCTGAGATCCGCATACATAAGAAAATTAATTTAAAGTGGATCGGGTGTTTAGTGCTTAATCAAACAAAAGGTTTTTTTTTTTTGCAAACATTTTGTGAGACACGTTATTTGCAGGTTCAATCCCTAACAGAACAATCCGTATGTAACAAGACATTTGATATAAATGAAATGTTTTTTGCCATAATCCACCATTGAACATTTCACCCTTATGCAATGCATCGCACTAGCATCAGTCCAGTAAAGAACTTCTTTCTCTAAGTTATACTGGCCACGGTTGGATTAACCCTAAAGTGCTTTCACTAATGATAAAAGTGATTAGCAAACACAAATAAATACATCATGTAATTTAACATTTCTGTACTTACTTCGTACCAATTAGTAAACAAAGATATAAAATAAAGTTTAACAGCTTGGTAACTTACATTCTTACTAATTAGCAGTGATACAGTATGCAGTTTAACACCTTTGTATCTTACCTCTCTACAATATGTAGGTTAATAGCTTGGTACCTTAGTTTTGTACTTAGTTTTGTACCAATTAATAAATACAAACACCATATGTAGTTTAATACTGTTGTATCTTATTGTAGAACCAATTAACAAACACATATATAACATACCTTATCTCTGAACCCATTTATCAGAATGAGTCTAAAATTTTAGATTTTTAAAGTATTTAATTTACGTGTAGCAAAAGCATGTTCCTAGTTTGGCTCTTTACCTTTAGGTACCCACAGTTTGGCTCTCTATCTTTAAGAATCCACATTTTGGGTCATCATGTGATGATGACTCAACAGTCCTAGCTGTATGCAAGCTGTCCCCCCCCCCCCCATCACATGACAGACTAGCCAAGCATGCCACCATCAGCTATATAGGAAAAACTTTCCCCGCTATTTCCTCAGTGAGCTGGGTCGTCACGAGCAAGGTTGGTTCTTCGATATGAGAGCAGTTTTATTCCGGTATGCATTACCAGCGAGGAGAGAATTGTCAGCGGAGACTCTTGTCACCATGTTTTGTGTACATTTTCATCTTCAAGAAGTATGAGAAACCAATGTATTTTAATCAACAGAATTATTCATGTTATACCAGTTTGCTGTATCTTCTATTACTGATGAAATAAATGTGGCAGTCAACCTTAACTTGTGTCTTTGTATTTCTTGATGTTCTTTATTATGACTCATTTGAAATCAAAAGATTATATTACCAGAGCTTTGGCCACATTCATCCTTTCCACAATGATAAATGTGTAATGACCGAAGGAACTACTAAAATCTTCCAAGGTCATTAAGTTGCTATGAGAAGCTTTCTTTTCAAGGATTCTATTCGAAACAAATGAGCTCCAACAGTGTCCAGTCTTCAGTAAGTCATTAACTGTGTCCATAATCAACAGGTTCAGGACATTAAAGGAAGCGAAATGAATCACATCATTCAGTGAATTAAACCCATGTGCCAAGCAGAAACTCAGAACAAATATGTCGCTATGTTATAGCATTTACACTTTAGGTAAGGTGGGGTTCTGGGTTAGAAATGATGCATTTAAGTATTTATTGGGATATTAATTAGTCAGTGTCTCCCTAGATCATAATTATAATTAAGGGATAGCATTACATTCCAATTCAACTAGTACTAAATGAGACAAATCTGCCCAAGGATATGACACCTTTCTATCACAATACTTCTAAATGACTGTAGAAATAATTTGACATCCAGGTGAACTAAGGTAATCTACAATCACCTGTGCAGCAGAAATTTCTAAAGAAATACTAGTGATAGATTTGAACCAATGACTTATGAATTACCAGTCCAATGTGATATCAACGTGACTGTTACAAATAAATACACTACACTACAGCGACTTAAGTGTAAATATAGGTATAGATGTTTCAATACCAGCATACGCCACAACAACCCAGTTGTTAATGGAGAGATGACTGTTTCAATACAGTTCATGCTACACATACCCAATTTAAACTATATCAGAGAGGTATATGAATGGGAGACGAAAAGATCCTGGTTTTGAGTAAAAGAAAATATAAGTGGATCAGTTAATTATAATTTAATTTCAGATTCACACACTTATTGCAGTGGCCTTTCAGTTTTACTAAGCCTTGTAAAAGATTTTGGAAGGTTGAACCTCCAGCCAGGCCTTTTGCGATTCCCTTAAAGCTAGGAACTTTTCAGCACACCTTCATATATATATAACTTATTCAAAGCAAGTGGGACCATATTCATGACCTGTAAAAGTAGCTAGCCAACATTACAAGCACCCAAATAGAAATGTAGCAATAACAGTTTCAGTACCAGCATACATCACAGCTACCCAGTTGTAAATGTAACTGTGGCTGTATCAATACCAGCCTATACCACACCCAACTAGATGTAAATGTGACAGTTGTTTCAATATCACTCTAACCCAAAAGGATATATAACAATGAATGAAGACAGATAGAGCTGTATCTAACAAATGTATACAATACATAACATCAAATGTGGTTAAAGGAAGAGAAAAAAATTAGTTTACCTTTGTTTTCCTTTTGCAAGCGTTCCAGTTCAGCAAACTTAGCATCTTCACTCCAGTCTGGAAATACATTATTCACATATTTTATATATATATATATATATATATATATATATGAAATACAGCAAATGAAAGACAGAAGATGGAATATACGAGAATTTATTATTAATCACAACAATTGTTTCGACACATCTAGCATCAATTCCTCTTGGGTGGGGACACTCAACAACTGGTTCAGGAGCATCCATTTCACCTGTCTTCCACATACGACATCATGCTACCCATGTTGTGAGGATATATGTGGACATGTGCACATTCTAAAACCCACATCTACCACTATCCTACCTCTCTCTCTCCCATCAAGATGCCTGTGTTTGAGGGATATTACTTGATTTGTCCATAACCAACACAACCACTTATCTCACCTTCTACGTTGACAGTCTTCCCAGGCCATCTGTATTACATCCATAACTCTTACACTATCCTCCACCTTTAATAGCATTCAATCTCTCTCACACACTGGCAACATGCACAAGCTGCTATTCCAGTCTGTCCTCCATCACTTCTTCATTACACTCTTATCACACTGCTCTCCATGTCATAATACCATCCCCCCCCCCATACACACACACACACTTTTATAACTCTACCATTCACTCCTCTTTTTCATGCTGTCTTCAATGAACAGAAACGCTTCAGGTTTGACAAGGCTGTTCTTAACTCTTGCTGAGGACATGACATCTTGTCTGGTGAAGCTACTATGATAGAATACACCCAGTACATTCAGTGAAGTTGTTGCTGTTAGGGACAGAATCCAGCCACAAGAGCAAAGTATAGTCCTTGAACATGCCTGAGAGGGTAGGAACTCTAAATTAGTATTCAGAACTGAGACAACCCATCCAACCCACACCAGCAAAGGAAGCATACATAAAATGATGATGACAATGACAACAGTGAAGACGATGGTGATGTGTGTGTGTGTGACCATCTGAACATATATATAGAGACAGAGAGAGAGAGAAATATTAGCTAATAGCAAGTTGTTATTTATAAGGTGGCGGGTTAGCAGAATCGTTATCACACTGGGCAAAATGTTTAGTGGTAGTTCATCTGTCTTTATGTTCTGAGTTCAAATGCTACTGGGGTCAACTTAGCCTTTCATCCTCTTGGGGTTGATAAAATAAGCACCAGTTGAGGACTGGGGTCAATGTAATCGACTTACCCTCACCCTTGATCTTGCTGGCCTTGTGCCAAACACTTTGAAACCAATATGAAGTTGCTAATTAACCCCATGTTAACTGTGATAAAGAATTCAATGGTCAACTGGTATTCCAGCCATGACCAGCTCAACTTTTATTCAAGTAGCATCTTGTAATCTCCATTATCTCATGTGTAACAGTAGTGTGTGATCTGAAGGTTATTTTGTTACACTAAAACACTGAGTGTTAGCTTAAAGGCTCAAGGCACATATTGTGTTGTAGTGAATCAGCAACTGACTTTTAATTATGGCACAAAATCTCACAGCCCTTCCCTCAACCACACCACCCAAGCATCATGTTTAAATCTAAGGAATCATGACGGTATAAGAAATCATTATGGTAAAAGCAAAAATTGGAACTTTATTACTTAAGATCAACGATATCAGAGTAAAGAGCTTTTAATTCCAATAAGATAATAGCTACTGCTACAACCATCCCACTATTACTACTACTGCCACCATTACTGTGAGTACACTTGCTGTTTCATTGACTACATTAATGTGAAACAAAGACAGATTCTGGATGGTGAGGCTAGATGGCTCTTCTCTCTTGCAATAACTTCCTCTGATTAACTAATATCTCTGACCCAATCAGATTTTATTGATATTAAAAGAAAAGACTGGAAGACATTGCTGCATCTCAAAGTTAGGTGATAGAATTAGCTGAGAAGATGGTTAACTAGTAAATGTACTGTGCTACACTTCTAATTCAACTTTGAGTGTTCCATTCTAGCTGCAAGCACCATTCTGTTGTATCTCTGAGCAAAACACTTTTCATTGAACATCAGTATTCTCAGTTATCTGGGATGGAACTAAAATGCACCAGCTTTAAAGAATATGTCTTCCCCGATAAATTACCTTCCAATACTTATCTCAACATCATCATCAAGAAATATATATATACACACACAGATACATAGACACTGAGATAGACTGACATATACCCACACACATATATACACTTATTCCCAAACAAGGTACTATTTCCCAAGGACCAGATGTAGAAGACTGGAAATAAGCACTGTCACTTGCATTCCAGTGATGCTCCTCATTTACAACCATCATGTGATGTTAAAGCAACGGGTACACAAACACAGATAGTAAAACAGTTACTCTCCAGCTTACATTGCCTTGTATAGAAAATGTGAAGGAAATGATTATTGATCAATAAAGTTTATTAAGCCTTATATCAAATGCACTTAGCCTTATATCAAAACTTTGAAGTAATCCTCATTACATGGCAAATGCTATACAACTCCAGTACAAAAGTAGCTTATGCTGCTTAGTATGTGATAATTGAACATGTGAATGAAAGAAAATGAAGACGCAGTTATGCACTGCATGTTTCAGAATTATGGGGCAGTTTTAATGATGCATAATAGACCATGCATTTCTGAAACAGGTGTAAAGCATAAATACTTCTTCCATTCCTGTCATTCACTTATAGTCACACACACACACACCACAACAAATTTCTTTCAGTTTCCATCTAACGAATCCACTCACAAGGCTTTGGTCAGTCTGGGGCTGTAGGAGAGAACAATTGTGCAAGGTGCCACACAGTGGAACAGAATCAGAGACCACAGTCTTTTATATGAATGAGTGAACAAATGAAAGAAAAAGGTACTCAACACGTGTAGTAAGAATTACATGTATTATTTGAAACAGTTTGATTTGGTTCCACGCAATATAAAGTTTCTCAGGTCTCTAGAGACAAGTTTCTATTTGAGGCCTGTGGAACTTTAAGTCACATGGAGCCGAATTAAATTGTTTTAAATAACATATATATATTTACACACACACACACACACACACACATGTATGCATACAATGCAATCAGTGACATATACATATTTATGTAAATACAGAAACACACAAAACACTATATTTCCTCAAGACAACCTTGCAATCTCAACATTTGTACAGAATTCAAGGCAAAGCTGGAGGAAACTCAATAACGACAACAACAACAACAACAACAACAACAAAAATAATGTTTAATTCAATAGTTATAGATTTGATTTTCACTGCAGGAAATGATGTAAACTGACAGATTTCAAATTTGGTTTCCAAAATTCTCAGAGGTAATCTTCACAGTCATATAACAAACAAATTTACTGTCATTTCTAGACACAGAGTATTCCATTCTACAGAATCTGTGTGTGTATGTGTATGTGAGAGTATGTGTGTGTGTGTGTGTGCGTGCGTGAACATATGCATACAAATATATATATATATACACACACACACACAGACACACACATTTATACACAAACACACACAATATATATATATATGTTACACATATACACACAGTAGAGGAAGGGATCAGGGCTAGTCTTTCTTTTTTAATAAAATTTGTGATATGACATCTCACTTTCAATGTGCATGTGTATGCGTGTATGTATGCACGTACACACAGATGTGCATGTGTATGAACGTGTGTGTGTGCATGTGTAGTGTGTGTGTGTGTGTGTATATAAATATATATATATATATATATACACATTCACACATATACATCTATGTTTGTATATATAGATAAATGCCTACAAAAAGAAAGAGGGTATCATATCGCAAAATTCATTAAACACTCCACTCAGTCCCTAATTCTGTTCTTTATGAATCAGTGATGAAAAAAAGTCTTAATACTGTTAAATGTTAATATGATATAACAAATAAAAAACAGTTAAATTCAAAAATAAACGTCTCCATCAAATACAGTAAATTTGGCA
>NC_068992.1:45118001-45122464 GCF_001194135.2 Octopus bimaculoides
ATATATATATATATATATATATATATATATATATATATATATATACCTCAATACCCACAGTTTATAGATACACAGATTTGTTAGTAGGTTGTTATGAAGATGTATATATGTAGTAACTAAACTGATAGATAAGTAGATATATAGGTACATAGGTAATACGGACAGACAAGCACACACAGACATACATACACCAACCTTCTCAGACCTCTTAATTTCACTTACTCTGGCTAATGCTGTAAGAGTAGACAACCTGTTGTGAAGGATCTCACAAAGCCTGTTTCCACGATGCTTAACATTCAAGTATCAATCTCAAAATCCTCACTGTCCCCAATAGAGCAGTTTTTAGGCATACACTACCCTCGTGTCATTACCTACTTCTGCAACAAATTTCTCAATTTAAGAACCAGATTTATGAAAATTATCATTACCTTTATTATTATTATTATTATTATTATTATTGTTATTATTACTATTCTCTAGTTTCCAATAATCTGAACTTAGTAGCTTTTGGAGGTTAGAGCATTTGCATGGCAAGATTACAATGGTAACAAGTTCTATTCTATGAAATCAAATGTGTATGACAGCAAACCACCACTACGACCACCACAGCCATCATCATCATCATCATCATCATCATCATCACTAAACATGCAATTTGAAGTAAAAAAATGAAAATACAAACCCTCTTTGTTGTTTGTGACCTCTGAAATGCCATTCTGTAGAGCTGCACCATCATTACCATTCTGGAGACTGACACTATCGTTACTGTTCTGAAGAGTAATATCATTCACTGTTACACGAGGGACATCACTTGCAGTACGCATGTGTTTGAAAAAGTTTTTCCTAAAACGTCCTTCAATGTTTTCACCATGCTTTGTTTTAGAATTTTCTTTGATATTCAAAAAAGTGTCTTTTTTCCCCTAAGAATTAACAAAAACAATAAGACAACAACACAAAAGTAAATTGCAATAATGGCATAAAAGACAACAGGAATATTAACAAAATCAACGATCAACATGAGGAAAATTATCCAGTAAAAAATATCATAGAATTAATGTTTAATGAATTAAATGATAAAATTATTTCTTTGGTAATGACAAAATTATTATAACTCATGGGGTGTACAGCGAACAGCAAGAATCTAAACAGAAACATATCTATCCATTCTTAATACATTCTGGCACATTTGAAAGTGATTATCCGATCACTCTTGTTTTCTGTCAAAGGAGAACACTTTAGACAATGTGTGTTCATAACTCATGAGATTCCCCACAGCAAAGGGACTTTGAGACACTATGATATTTCAGCCTTATTGTGTGTGTCTCCTCACTCAAAGTTACCCTGTCTGACTGATGAAGCTATCAAAAACACAAGCTCACGTTTATGGAAATCAGCAAGCAAATTAATTACTGTTGTGTGCAGAAAAATTGTTCCATTTGTAAATTCAGATTTTCTGTTGAAATATTTCAGTTTTTATTTCTTACAGAAAGAATCCTTGATGAGTGGCAGAAATGGCAAAGCACCAGCTAAAATGCCATGTGGTGTTAGATTACATCACTTTATTTTGTGAGTTCAAATCACATTATAGTCCACTTTTCCTTTTATTACTCTGCGAAAAAAGAACCAGTTCAATATTGGGGCAGTTAAATTGACAATGATTTATTCCACAAAACACAAGCGTTTACCATATTATTTTCATGTTAGAAACAGTTATGTATCAGTTATTAGTGGATGTAGAATTAATGGAGCTGAACATTCGTGGGTGACAGAATAAATAGTCTCAGTCTAAATGCATGGCTGTTGGAAATTGACAAAATCAGTATCTATGAGTGTTTGGCTGAATTAAACTGTACAGCTGTTCTCCATCATTAGTTTGTGTCAATGTTAGAAATCAATATCATTGGGTATTATTGTAAACAGTGATCTGTATTGGATAAACAACATTTCTAAGATTGCCAAGAAGGCTGAGGGTGTCCCTGCATCACTCAGTAAAACCTTTGTCGGCTGGTCTCCAGCTGTCTATTTAAAACTGTATATGGCTATAGTACATCCACACTTAGAATCTGCATCACCAGTCTGGAAACCCTATCTTGCTCAGCATATCAATCTCCTGTAAAGTCAGAAACTTGCAACAAAATGAATACCCGCCATCAGGCATCTACCATAATCTGAACATCTTACTTTTCTGGGCATGAAGACATTGAGGCTCAGAAGTCTGACAACTGACTTAGTAGACACCTATAAGATTATTCACCATCTTTCCAACAACTTTGGGCATCTTCTTGAATTCCATATGACAAACACTCTACCTAGTGACACAGTGGTGCATCTTTATCTCCTATTTAGTTTATTCTTATCTGAGGAACCAACAACGAACCACTGGATCAAGGATCAACTTAAATAAATTACACTATGTATGTTATGTATATAAAGTTAAAATCTAAGGATCAAGGTGTAGGGAGTTAGTAAGTTTCAAGCAAGGTATAAGAACACAACTTTCAGGAACAATAGTGGTTCATTGACATAGAAGGTAGTAAATTTTTCCCATATCGAAGTTCAATAACTTGAAAAAATTTATTTTATAGCTAACGGTGAGCAGCTGGGGTTGTGTATGTGAATAATATACATATATAAACACACACACACACACACACACTTACTCTACTATATTTAACAATATATACACTCCTATATATTTAATGATAGGCATAGGCAGAGTTGTGTGGTTAAAAAGACTGGTTCCCAACAACATTGTTCTAGGTTCAGTCCCTCTACACAGTAACACCAACAAGTGTCTTCTACTATTGACTAGGGCTGACCAAAACCATGCGAGTGAGTTTTGTAGACAGAAATTGAAAACAAAGCTGTGTGTGTGTGTGTGTGTGTGTGTGTGTGTGTGTGTGTGTGTGTGTGTGAGTGTGAGTGTGTGAGAGAGAGAGAGAGAGAGAGAGAGAGAGAAAGAGAGAGAGGGTGTGTTTATATAATGATAAAATCGATTCCAAAGTAATCCTTCAACTCACCAAACAGAACAATAATACATAAATGGAAAGAAAGAAAGAAAGAAAGAAGGTAAGACAATATGCCCCCTCCCATTAGTCGTTACCACCCACCATCATATTCATCCAATATAAACACTTTGGTATTATTATCTCAGCCATTTTATATAGCAATAAACCATTTGATGTGTTTTAAAATCATTAGTGCTTATATTATATTTCAAAATATATCTGTCACATTAATTTTATCCATCATCATCACCACCACCATTATCATTATTCAGTTGTCTGATTTTTGCTTTCACTGCATTATCATGTGCATCTCTGTGCACCTATCTTGGCTATGTGCAATGTGTTGCTTTGATTTTTTTGATTTTTATAGCATTGAAAATATTATGTAATGTGTGCTGTGATGCCTTGTAGTATCTCCTATACATTGTGTGTATATAAGTCCAACTATACATGATGTAAGACATATATATGGTGTTTAATAGTGCTATTTCCTATATGTTGTGTGTGGATGTCTAAGACCTGTAGTACAGTGTATGATGTATGTGGCATTACCTCTTGTACACTGTGGGTACCTGTCCAAGTCCTGTGATATTCTGTATGATATACGTGTGTACAGTACCTTGTGGTATTATTTCTTGTTATGTTGTGTTTCTAATGCAAGGTTCTAGGTTTGGTTATATATTTGCCTGTATTTTTTTTAATCATTCCCAAGGAACATTTTATTACAGAATTTATTTTGTCTTCACCCCCCACATTCTAGCTATCTCCACAGGGCACGCAGAATGATTATTGCAGTGGATAAAATGCCTTGTGGTATTTAGTAATAGATCTTTAATTTCTAAGATAAAATCACATTGAGAGTAACTGTCTTTCAAAATTAAAAATCAAAAATGCATGCAAGGGTAATAACTCTAACAAGATCAGATGATCAAAGCTTTAGAAATGAGAGCATGTGGGTGTGGTATTAAAACCAAAACCAACTGGTGACAGCAACAGACACGGTTCCATAGTCATTGATAAGTGAACTCTTGAGACAAAGAGGACTAATTTTGCAATGATCTTCTATCTGACTCCAAAACTGATTGGCAAGAGTACATCAACACCTAGTAGAGAAACGCTCTGCAGGCCACAATTAATATTATACTAATAATCATTGATGCTCCTGGTGATGATAATAAATATCTAAGTTACAATCTGGATGAGTTATGATTATCAGGTAAGAAAGCAATTAGGTAACATGTATTTTACAAACAGAAGCTCTGAGTGGAACAGTAAAGGTAGGCAAAACTTTGCTAAATTTGAAGATGTAGCATTTAAACTGCAGCAATAAAACTTTGTTTCTTTGTTAGAAACCAGCTCTTTTTTTCTAGGAGAATTGTATTAGATAAAAAAAAAAAATAAACACACTGATATACAAACAATAAATGTACAGACATACATATATATATATATATA
>NC_068992.1:45122964-45124880 GCF_001194135.2 Octopus bimaculoides
ATATATATATATATATATATAATTTTGTTTTCAGGGTGATACTACTTGTAGTGATTAATTAATCGCTTGGGTATTGTAGTTCCTCTCGTCAACTCCATTCTAATTACTCATCTACATTCACTCTGCAACTGTAAATACTTGGGTCTTCATCATAATCAAAACCCTTTGAGACACTGCTTATAGCATGGTCACACTCAGGTGACACAAACCAGTAAAAGAACCAAAGAATATATGAACGATTAAATAAAGCAGGAATACAGAAATATATGTCAGGTGGTAAAATATCTGGAAGTGTCATGGCAAGCGATTGGTATAAAATTTGTTGTCATTTCATATAAATGCCAGAAAATATATATATTTTATCACAGTGCAAATGTAGGAAAGAAGTGAGTAAATATTTTCATAAGGTTTTACAAAATGTTTAACACCAAATCATTGAATTTTGGTCATAAGAGACTATATGCAATAAAGTTACACATATGTAAGTGTGCATATATGTATGTATGCAGATATACACTCATACATACATGTGTGTGTGTATATTTAAGTATTAATATAAGCCTCTGTGTGTATGTGTGTGAATGTGCATGTGTGCATGAATACCTGTGTATATAGATAATATATATGCATTAATATGTACACCTAAATACATTGATATATTATGAATATCTATCCATATACACACACATATATATATATATATATATATATATATATATATATATATATATACACAGAGAGAGAGAGAGAAAGAGAGAGAGAGAAATACCTTTTTTATGCAAGAAGCTGATTCTGTATTCCTCTGTTATCCATTGTGCATATAAACACAAAACTTTTGGCAAAGCCATCATATCTAATTATAAAGCCAAAATTGAATGCTGCCAATGCAAATATATAGAAATAAGCTTTACACTACCTTAACCATTCCCATTTCTGTTTTTAAAGTTATAAACCTGTGCAGTTCTTCTCTTGTGTGCATTATGGTTTATCACATAAAGATATTTTTCCTAACCTCACCATTATTCATTGGTAACAAAAGGTGAAGTTCCATCTTACTCCTTATTTTCCATTCAATCAATTACATTCCAAGATCAATTCCTGCTCAGACTTCATGCATTTCCTCCATCCACCAGTTTATCAATTTTTCTGGAAGTCACTCCTTATGTGTTGTTTCTTAGAAACCAAAACTAGATGTGACAGTTGCTGACGGTGAGAATGATATGAATCTGTAACAATTATTTAATATTTATTTACTGTGACTGCCCAAAACCCGTATCACATTTATACTGGAAAGTATATTTGTTGGTAATGTGCAAAACTATGATGCACCTCATGCTCACCACATCTCTTCCATCCTATCTTCATTTCCCAATCCTTCCCCATTTCTAATCTATTTTCTTTCCCACTGACTACCTTTTATCTAGAAATGCAGACTAACAATGCTTTGCATCTCCCATCTCAAACATACAGTATGTAAAACTCTGCTGTCTTCTATTTTTTGAAATGTTGGTAACTCCACTCCCTATAACAATTTTACAATGTTCTTTCAGTTGCATTACACACACACACACACACACACATATATATACATGAATGTGTGTGTATTATTTTAAACTTAAACTTCGTTCAAATTGTATTTAAAACAATGATAATTTAAAACAATGATAATTTAAAACAATGATAATTTATGTAAGATGTCTTTTGTATATAATATACATGTTATTATAATGGATGAAGGGATGATTATTGAATGGTTATTATTTTGATATTATGATATTTTTAATAATTTTTCTATCTTTATATAATAAGTATTTCATATTAATTCATTTGGTACTTATTGTTGGTTGAGATATATATATATATATCTAATTATTGTTCTACTTACGATCTGACGAGTAGCTATATTTTTTAATAGA
>NC_068992.1:45125197-45129530 GCF_001194135.2 Octopus bimaculoides
ATATATATATATATATACATATACCTTCTACACTCTTTGAGTGGTTGGCGTTAGGAAGGGCATCCAGCTGTAGAAACTCTGCCAAATTAGATTGGAGCCTGGTGTAGCCATCCAGTTGCACCAGTCCTCAGTCAAATCGTCCAACCCATGCTAGCATGGAAAGCAGACGTTAAACGATGATGATGATATATATACATGAATGTATATATATAGTTATAATAATGAAGTTAAACCAAATATTTAAAAATCATTTAATACATACATTTCAGGTTTGCATAATACATAATAAGAAGTGCATCCATTACGTAACACAAACTTCCACACTTACAGCATTTCAAAATATTTTCGGAATGATTTAGTGAGGAACGTTTATGTAAGAGATGTGTTTCCTATTGAACATTACTCAAACCTGACATTTCAAAATATCACTATTTAGTTGACTTCATTATTACAACTAATATGATTTGATGCCAGTACAGACTAGCCGACTTTGACTCCGCTTAAACAGATACTCTAACAATGGTTTGGAGCAGCTTGTTATATCTCACACAAGTCAAAAATTCTAATACCGTGTGCTGCTTCTTAGTGTAACATGAAATTATATATATATAAGAGTTTGTAGGAGATACGCTTATTTGTAAATGCAACTTACAGTTTGCTTTTTTGCATGATAAACACAAGATGCAGTTTGAGTCATTTATTGCCTATGCATGTCGCAATATTGGCATCTTCTGTAGTGGATTTTCATAGTGCAATTCATTCTATCTACAATTTTTCAGGGGAAAACTTTATGGATAATGAAATTTTACAGGAAGCTCAGAATTCATCAGTAGCATTATACACCTAATTGTAGATGAAAGAAATTATGTACTTCGTAACCTTGTCAGTGCTGGTGTCATGCAAAAAGCAGTGGTGTAGTTCCTGGTGTTGCGAGATCCTGTCAAACTGACCAACCCATACAATCTTGGAAAACAGACATTAAATGATGATGAGATAAAGGTAATATATATATCTATGTATGTATGTATGTATGTATGTATGTATATATATATAGTCTTGAATGGTACAACAATACACTATAATACAAACAATGGGCTATATACCTGTTGTAATTTAGTCACCCATTGCCAGTACTAGCATATAGGATATCCATTTAGTGGTCATCCCTTCTTATACACATGTAATACATTTTTTTCTGAATTTTCAGATTTTTTATATGCTAGGCCAGTCAGGTGGTACTAAATGTATGTATGTATGTATATATTTGTACATGTCAGTAAATTTACTTTTCTCTTCTAATAACAACAGTTATTAGTAGATTATGAATGACAGATTCATTGTCTGTAGCTGATGAAGTATAATAACACAGAAACATGTATCCTGTTGTTGGATAAAAACATTCACAACCTAGCTCAGTGTGTTTTCACACAATGTCTAAAAGAACTTCTCTTCTAACTCAATTACTGCAGCAAATGTCTTTCCACATTTGACTGCATATGACTGTATTAAATATAAATGTACACAGCTTTGTTATAATCAACACTGCTTTGTGTGCCTCTAATTGACTATGTCATAGAAATACATAACTATGTCACATAACTATATAACTATGTTGTATAAATATATACTAATGTTCTAACAGGATATAACTATGTCATATAAGTTCTTGACAATACTTTCAAATACTGAACTATTTTCTTTAGCACACTGTAGAATATACAAAGTTATTTTATCTTAAGAATGTTACATACATTCCAGCAAGTATACAATGACAAATTTGTTATTAATGGAGCTACTATAGCTATAACAATGTGAAGAGGAGACTACTACCTCCTCTATGCAATGACAGGTTAGAGGGTTGTGTGAAAAGGGGACAATTACTTAAAGCAATTACATAACAATAGTTGTGAAGAATTGATGAAAGCATCTCAGAAGGAATGATTCACAACTCCTACTTGATCATTTTAAGCCAAATGCTCAAATTCCCGGCATGTGATATGCTACTGTTTGAATAGCTGTCAGATATTGAACATAGAAGTTCTGGGGAAGTTACTCAAAGTTGCTCTCAAAAGATTGGTAGCATTGCTATAGATTGGTATTCATTTCTATTATAATTCAGTGGAGTCTACTTACTGTTATAGTCAGTGGAGTTAAGTAGCAGCTCTATGGACCAATGGTCCTATAAAATTTATGTTCAACTCAATTTGTAAATAAAGACAAGTTAGTACATTCATGGTTGCTGGAATCAGAGGTAAGGTAACATCAAAAATTTGAGATCCCTGGCAGGCAAGATCATAATGGTAGATTACACAATGAATGATAGGGAGTTGATTAATTAAGAGAAGCGAGAGAGAATACTGAGACTAATACCACAATAGTAAACGATTGTTGTCTATGGGGCAGATATACAATGGTAAATATAAGATTGTTCTACTTACTTTGCCATGATTTTCTCCAAGATCTTTGGAATTTTTCCTTGGGGTATTTTGAGCAGGAAACTTTCTCCGATCAAGTGAAGAAAATTTATTAACAGAAGCAGGATCAGGTGGGATTAATCTTTTATTAGAGCTTAGAGTTTGCAGTTGACTATCTGATGATTTGCGAGATTCAGTTGATGCTTTGGGGGAATTTGGCGTCGATGAGCTTTCAAAAGGGTTAAGAGAATCATTCTGACCATGTAGTGTTTTAGGAGAATTTGGTGTAGAAATTGTTATTTGGGTTGGTGGTGTGACTAAGGCTAAAGTACTATGAGAGAGGGCTTTGTTTAAATTTGAAGGTGGTGTGGATTCTGGAGGTTTCGGTGCAGGTTTTTTATTCCGAGCAGCAACTAAAGTGAAGCCTCCAGTCAAAACAGTTTTACCACCGAATGAAGTCTCAATGACAACATCACCTTGGCCAGTAGGACCTGGCAATGTCTCACAGTATATCTGACCTGAAGATTCATATTCTAATGTAGAAAGAATATCAACATCGCAAATACGTAAGGTAACAATATCAGATTTCTTTAAACCAAGGTTTTCACCTACAATAGTAATACGTGTGCCACCAGCAGCTGAACCAGTATTTGGAGTTATGTAGGATATTTCTGGTTCAACCCCAGCACAACTCAAATTAAAAGTACTTCGGGTTTTTAATTTTGATGGTGCACCCTCTGATTCTTCATCATCTGAGTTGTCAGCCTTCGATAAACTAAAAATATCATGAAAAGATCGAGAGATTCTTTTATTCAGATTTGAAAGGTGACTAGTTGACTTTTGTTCTTTCTTAAAGAAATTACCAGAGAAACCAGGTGATCGTTTAAAAGTCAAAAAGGGATTAGTTGTAAGCCAACTATTTCTTCTTGGCTTAGATTTCTCATCAACTTCTCCATCTCGATATTTAGAAACATAACACTGGTATATTAAACTTCCTTTTGGTTTGGAATTCTTCTTGTGAGGCTGCAAGGCTGTACAAATAACTCTTCCCTTGGCCCCACGAAGAGAGCCTGTAGGAACCAATATTTGACCCAAAATATCATCTTTTTCTGTGACATTGAAGAATAAAGCATCCGAGGAATTATTGATGGAACTGAAAGAGAAATTTGGAAATTGAGTTAAGCAGTTACAATGCCTCAACCAACCAACCACATCAATCCAACCAGTCAATCAATCAAATCAGTCCAACTAATCACATGAGTTCAACCAATCAACCAATCACATCAGTTAGTCACTTATGTAGAGAACTTGTTTCAGTGTCCTCTTTGTGCTTAAAAAAATATAGCAATGTTGAAGTTTAACTCTAAAAATATGCGGTTACATATGACCTGAGATGCCATTATTTTGTTTGGGTTTTATAGAGTACTAGCAGTATAACCCGACGTTGTCCGGGTGTGACTTATTACGCCATCTACAATAAGTCTTGCTAGGTGAAAATCAATTAAAAAAGAAAGCCTTACAATGAAAAAACCCTTATGATGTAAATATGTTCATAATTCAAAAGATGAAATTAATAGGGGAAGTCTGAAGGCTGTTTTGTATAACATTATTAAGTGTACGTAAATTTCATCCGTCTAATTGGCTATACAAATGCTTGTGCAAAACAACTTTTTGCGCTGCCTTGATTACACATAGCAGGGTAATTCCTTTTCGCAGGAGGTAGGACGGCAATTTCTGATGAAGCAATTGCTGGCGATTTGTTGCTACACAGTTCTGACAGAATTCTATCAGATTGGGCAGTAGATGATGATGCACCGTTTTGCATTATGTTCAAAGTAACTTCTGGAATGTGGTGAATTGCTGCAGTCTGTTGCTGTCTTTTTAAACCGGTTGCTTTCTTTCCCCAGCAAGCTCTCTTG
>NC_068992.1:45130378-45151018 GCF_001194135.2 Octopus bimaculoides
ATTTGAGAAAGATGTCTCGCTGGTAAATGACGGTGTTAGAAATGGAAAGTAAACTTATAATTCCCGCCAATTAGAATGAGGTCATTGGTAACCATAGGTACATATATATGTGTGTATTTACGTATGATTGGCAGTGTGTCTGTTTATTTGACTCTCACTCTCCTTCATTTCTTTGTCTTTTTTCTTGGATCATTCGTAAACGTTCATAAGAGAAAGTAGCAATTGAAACGATGTGTAAGAGGAATAGAAATAGTTAATTTTAGAGGGGCAAAGTAATTTTGTATGTACTTTTAGTATCTGTCATTACAATATTGAAATGTGATTTGATACTGAAATAGCTTTCTTTTTCTCCTTCCTTTATTTTTGTATTTGTTGTTGGATTTTCCTTAAAGGCTCATAAGAGAAAGTAGGAGTTGAAAGGATTTGTATTAGAAAGAGGAAATTAGATTTTATTAGGGAGAAAATGTTTACTTGTGTAGTTTTAAGGATTTTATTCGCTATTAGGAATTTTTTGGAGTGAAAAAATGACGCAGTGACCTAACTTATTGTATTTAGAATATTAATTGCGATTGTTTAATCGAAGAAATTTGGAATTGTGTAAATGTATGAATTTTAAACATATACACACACAGAGAAAATCTGCCTTTTATAGTATAGATAGTCTTGCTTATGTAATATGTTGAGTTGAAACACTTTGATGAGCTGAAATTATCCAAGCAATTGGTAGACAGAATTTCCTTCTATAGGCATTAATCCTTTCATTTCTATATTCCTAAGCAAAATACACCCCTTAATGTGTTTCAATTAAATTTTAAAATAATTATGAATTTACACTGGTTTCAAGACACAACCCTTTTACTTATCAACACAATAATGTGATTTAGGAACACAATTTAACAAAAGGTTCATAACCAAATCTGCTTCATAATTTTTATCTCAAAGCAAATCTAATTACAGATAAATTCAACAAAATATAAAATTTTTAAAATTTTATTTAAACATCAGTGTAGACAGTGAATTATTAGCTAATATTCATTGAGTATACAACAAAATTTTAATAGAAAAGAATTGTGCAAATTACTGGATTATCTATCAGCTGAATTTAATGCACTTAGATAGGTGTACCATAAAGGTAAAACATGAACAAAATACTGGAATTTGCTTTTGAAGTAAATCAGGAAATGAAATACATGCCATCAACTAAATTAAATAAACTTAAATGTACATAAATACACAGAAACACATATATTAATGATTCACAATCCAAATTAATCAAACTTTGTCCTGCATCTTACAGGTAAACTAAAATTGCAGGTAAATAAAAACAAGGTAAATTTTTTTTTAATGTTTAGAAGTAAAATTTATACAAACACACACACACACAATATTCCTGAAAACCTTCTTCCATGTGGGAAACCCCGGTTTACATTCTGTATAATGACTTATTTCCACAATAATCACTTCAAAGGAAAAAGTAAAAAAAAAAAAAATAATCTAATGGCTTTGTTTCCTTAGAAAGACTGCAGCTAGGTCTACTATCTTCCTAAAAATAGCTAAGAATAATAGTTTTTAAATTCTTGCTATATTCAAGTGCAAATTCATTTCTTCATCACTATTAGAACTGTTGTCAGAATCATTTCACATTCAGAAAAAGAAATATCCAATTCATAAAAACACACTGGTTTTTATGTTTGCCATATTTTTTCCTAGATTTTTCTGTCTCCATTTGAAAATACCTTAAATTCAAACTCACTGCTTGACAACATGAAACTGGTATCCATTTTCCATCTGGAGCGAAACAATTCAGAAATTCGAAATGGCAAAAAAAATGGTAAAAAATGTATCCAAAGTTTCACAGCACTCGATATCATATACAATAATGTCTGACAGTGTAACTCAGATGTTTTGTATAGTGAAATTATGTGTTTTCACAAATGTACTAACAAAGTATACATTGAAATTCTCATTAAAATAGGAATAGGTAATTTCAGGCAGTTAAGGACAGTTTTGTAACAAAAGGATTAATATCTAAAACCAGATTTATCTATGATGCATTCAAAACATATTCAGACCTCTCTTTTACCATTCTTAAGATATTCTTGTCAGAATATGCGTCAATTCTCCTAAAAACCAAAGAGAGGAATTGTCAAGCTAGACTGTACAACTTACAGAACTGATTCTTCATTCCAAACAGGATTACCCCTAGGATCTTTCACAACTGATGTCCGATATTTCTTGTTTCCAAATCCAAATATCACTGAAAATTTATGGCGTCCTTCAAAGAAAATAATGTTTTTAAAATTATATTTTAGATATTACTTCATTGAGCAGTTGTAATTTATATATATATATATATGTACAGAAGATGATATAAGAATGCTGTACTGAAGTGGGGCTGCCCAACCAATACAGGCATGAAAATAAGACAAAGTTGATGACAACAATGACGATAATAACAATAGATATACAAATAAAAGGAAAAGGGACTCAACACACGTTGTACAGCATCAATAACAAACATTTTAAGGACATTCATTTGTCCAAGCATAAATTAGCCAAGCAGTTGCAGGGATTTGGGAAACAGTGCCAGTTTTCTTTATTTCACCCATTTCTTTACATCCCCAGCACACTAACTCCTTGCCCTTATTTCTTCCTAAACCATCTTACGGATAAAAATATTTCTGATAACATCTTTTACCTTTTATCTTTTACTTGTTTCAGTCATTGATGATTCAGTTCATAATTTCATCTTACACATGTGACATTCCCATAGCTTACATATAGGACATTACCATATCATACATTTGTGAATATGTGATATTACTACATCTTACGTGTTATTATCACACTTTATACATGTGATATAATCACATCACGCATAGTCTCATAAAATTGGATGTTTTGAGAAACAAAACTCATTACAATAACAAAATGCTAAAATATATTTAACTGGTGGTTCCTAGCCCAACATTTGATTAAAATATGGATCAAAGACTTTTCATTTATGAATAGAAGCTCCTTTAACCATTTCACCATTTCTCAATAAATTTTAACACAAAAAGACAGAACAGAAACATTAAAATAAAAGTAGCTTGGATCAATCATACCTGGTTTCTTCCCTTGTAATCCTTTTGCATTGTGAACTGGAAAAACAGGTCGAGAATAAATTATGTCATATTATTGCATTTTACAGACACACACACACGTATAAAGATACACACAAACACACACATCATTTCATTATGTGATACAGGAATATCTTTGGTTTTGGCTTGACATCCATTTATCAATGTCAGCATGGATGAGATGGTTTATTTGTTACAAGTGTCTTTACAGTTGGATGTTGTCCCTTCCTAATGTGAACTGTAAACTACTAGTCAACTGTGAAATAGAAGAGAAACCTGATTCTTGCTCATTTACAGAAATACTATCAGCAGAATCAAGTGCTTTGTTCAAAGAAACAACACTATAAGAGTCATAGTAATCTCTTAACTAATGACTATCATAGCACCACAGTAATCTCTCAACTAATGACTGTCATAGCATCATAGTACTATCTCAAATAATGACTGTAAGAGCATTATAGCAATACCTCAAATTACGGCTGCTATAATATCATAGTAAGATCTCAACTGATGACTATCAAAATGCTAAAGTAAGGTCTGAAGTAATGACTTTCATTGTGATGTAATAATAAATGAACTAATGGCTGCTGTAGTAATGCAGTAAGGACGTAACTAATGACTATTCAAATGTAACATTAGAGCCAAAAGTAATGACTCACACAGTTATCATATCTGTTACCATTATTAATTAATTTGTTGGTATCAGACAGCATGAAGAGTGGAACAAGGGACTAAGTGCATTGTAGTATTTAGTTGTGATACATTGCATCATCAGTTCAAATCTTGACATGGTTCAAAATCATCCAGCATTGATAAGATATATACCAGACAAATACTGGTGGTTGATTAAATCCAGTATACCCTCCCTCAATCTGCGTCCTTCCTACCATGGTCCTTCATGCACCACTGACCCTTGGAATTTTCTGACATTTCACACTCCATGACCCTTTACATTCCAAGGTCCTTCACACTCTATAACCTTTAGGGTACCACTGGTCCAAGAAACCTGTCTGGCTCTTTGCATACTATGGCACTTCAAGTAAAACTGTCTTTTGGAAGCCTATAGGCCCTTCAAAAATTATAGCCTACAGGCCCTTCAAACATTATAGCCTACTGATCCTTAGGACCCTCTGGTCCTTCATACTCACACATACTGTGGCCCTTAGAGCTTAATAGGGAAATTTTGATGATTTCATGACATATTACATAGGAATTATGTTTGTATGATGAATAACAACCATTTACTTGGGTGTTGTTGTTTGGCCCCATATCAATTCTGATCCCACTGACCTGTGATCAAAAACACTCTAACTATCCCAACTCATTTTCTAACAATGTACCAAGACCTATTTTACCCAATATGTAATTTTTATCATTAAGATGGCATAGGTTTGAGTGTAATTTAATAGTTATTTCTAGGTATAAAGAAACCACAATGTGGCAGAGTGCTCAATGACTTGTCCCTTTTCTTGTCAATGACTTGTCCCTCAACAGAAGGGAGATCAAGCATTCAGTGTGTATAGTTAGTGACCAAATGCCAAGGAGATGGTCACTGTATTTTAAGAAAGAATTCATGCCAAGTTAGTCTATTCCAGGTAACATTTCTTGGTGACCTCTGACCTATTTCTGACCAATGACAATACAGAATAGACTGTTCTGCTTGGATAGTGATGTGATCTCATGTACTATGACCAAGTAATCCATTTCCTTATTCATTAAACAATTGTGACTTTACACTAAAATATTTCACTAATTTTAAAATTCACTTGAAATACTTCAGCTTCAAATAAAATTTTATATTTTGAACCACAAATTTATAATCTTTATTTAATTTCCTCAGAAGTAGGAAAGGAAAAGGAAGCAGCACACAATTTGGAATTGACTTTTCAAGTGAATACCATATGATAAGGAACTCTAGAAAAATGCTGACCTTGAAGCAATGTTGGAATGTATTAATTACAAAATTGCAAACCTTTCAGATTATATCAGAGAAACTCAGCTGATAGGAATTAAGTCTAAAGACAAAATGTTCAAAGAATGGTAACAGAATTAGGCAATATCTTCTCAATATCATCATTTTAAGATTGCTATATTTAAAAAACAAAAATTCTGAAATGTTTAATTTGGTAATAGAACAGGGCCTTATTTGAAGCCTAAAATCCAAAAACAAGAATATAATTAGTAAAAAACGAATATGTAAGTTGGTGAACTTTTTTAAGATTTTAAAATAAAACCAAAAGCAAGAAAGATTACACTAGTGGCATGAAAGATGAAAAGCTTTGAGTAATCAAATCATTATAATTAAGAAAAAAGAAGAGTTAACAGGGATACAGACATTAATGAGAGATTACAAAATAAATAACTAGTAATATAAAACCAGTTACCAGAGCTGTGCTGTCTCTGACAAAGTTTTTAATAACTCGAAATCTGTTGCAGCAGATTTAGTTGACCATGAGGGTAGTGGGGTGTAAAGAAGCAAGAATAATGTCTTTATTCAATAAATTCCCTAAGAGAAGTTACAGCAGTCTCCTTCTCCAAGAAGTTGGATATCAACATCATCTAAAGTTTGAACTAAAACACACACTAACTGAGAGTGGTGGTCATGAAAATGTCCAACAAAAGTTTATAGTTGCTTCACTGCATGTGTGTGTGTGTATGTGTGTCTATATATATATATATATATATATATATATGTATATATATATGTTTGTCCGCCCACCATCGCTTGACAACTGATGTTGGTGTGTTTATGTCCCTGTAACTTAGTGGTTTAGCACAAGAGACCGAAAGAATAAGTACTAGGCTTACAAAGAATAAGTCCTGGGTTCGATTTGTTTGACTAAAGGCGGTGCTCTAGCATGGCCACAGTCAAATGACTGAAGCAAATGAAAGAATATATACATGTACAAATGTACATTTGTATGTATGTACATGTGAAATATGTAGGAGATATGGTTGTGATGATAAAGACATGTGATATGTGATGTAACAGTATGTGAGAGGTTTAAGGGTATTGTGAAAGGCCTGGTTGGAGGACCAACCTTCCAAGTTCTTTTACAGATAAGGCAACAGAAGATAAATGCATGTGATGATTTCATAAAGTGCAGCAGACCAATCCAACCCATACCTAAAGAGAAAGTAAGCATAAAAACACTGATATTGTTGATAAAGCAGAAAATATATTTTTTTCTGCTATATAAAATTAAAAGATTCATCAACTCTAGAACTTTTTTCTAGATTTTCTCACCATCTGAACAAACATTGCATACATATGTACATCTATGTGTGCGCATGCACGCCTGTGTGCGCATGCACGCCTGTGTGCATGCATTTATGCATATATATGAATGTGTATGTGTGTATGTACACACACACACACACAGATAAGCATACCCCAAAACAGACCAAATGATATAAATGAGAAATCTTAGATATATCAAAGTACAGAAATCTAGTTAATACATACCTATAACAGTCACTTGGTCAGGAATCGGCTGCTCACTCTCATCCATTAGTAGATTTGTTAAAACTAGTACATCTACGGCAATTAGTATAACTAATACTGTTGATAAGTTCAATGCTGTTTCTATGTCTACCACAGTTGGTACAATTGCTAAGTTGATTTGATGCAGCTCCAATATACCCTACGACATTCTTCATTTTCATCTTGGCATCTTTCTGAAAACAAAAAAGAAAGAAAAACAAAGCAAGTTTTTTAAACAATAGTGTTTCTTGAATATTCTAAGATGCCAGACAAAACAGGAGTGGAAAATAAACTCACTGAAAGTTATTGCAATATTTTTGTGGAGGTAAATTCAGAAAGAACAGGTTCAATTCCATGGAATATATGTTTCACAGATGTAAGAAGACAAGAGAAATACACATTTTTGCAATGACATAGTCAATCTGCAAAGCCAAGAAAGAGTAATAATAATAATAATAATAATAATGATAATCCTTTCTACTAAAGGCACAAGGTTTGAAATTTTGGGGGAGGGGACTAGTAAAATTACATTGACCCCCCAGTCTTTCACTGGTACTTAATTTATTAAGGACGAAAGGTAAAGTCAAACTTGGTAGAATTCTCAGAACATAACGCAGGACAAAATGCTGCTAAACATTTTGCCTGGTGTGCAAATGATTCTGCCAGCTTGCTGCCCTAATAATAATAATGATAATAATAAGTTATGATGATATTAAGTGTGATAATTAGCTAGGCCAAGCAAGAGCTTCCTTTTATTTCTAATAACAATTAAAATGGTCAATGTGCCATAAATTACTAACACCAATGCATTGTTGTCAATGAAACTACTTGTTAGTATGTGAATGCTATATAATTTCCCAACCTCGGACAAATAACAGTAAAGGTGACCCTAGTTGCAATTTCAACAAGGATAAAAGAATTGCACAGTGGAGAATCTCAGGTGAGTTGGTCTCATGGAACCAGGGGTGGTGATCTGAAGGAGGTCAGTATCAAAGAACCAGTGTTGGTTGTTACAATGGCAATGACCTCAGGTGAGTTTGTATCCCAGAACTGGGGTGTGGTGATCTTAGGTAGGTTGGTCTTACAGAAGTAAGGGTTGTGATCTCAAGTAGTTTGGCATCACAGAACAGGAATGGTGATCCCAGATGGATTGGAATCACAGAACCAGTTGTGGTGATCCCAGGTACATTGGTATCACTGAACTGGGGAGGTGATTTAAGGTGAGTTGGTATCACAGAACTAGGGGTGGTGATTTTGAAAAGGTTGCATCTAGGTCCCAAATGGAAAAACAAAATCTTAGTTTAGCATAACATAAATTGCACCAAATAATGGTAAAATCCATCCTAATCAAGAGGTCTGTCTGTTGGGGAAGACATGGTCTGACATAGAATGAAAAAAGAATTTAAATAAAGGCAATTCTATTGTGAAAATTGCCCAGCAACAACGGGCTGCTCAGCAAGTATATATACATATATATATATATATATATGTGTACATATATGTATTTATATACACATGCACACATAACAACTATATCAACAATATACTACTGCAAAGAGTTTCAAGCAGAACTGAACCAATTCTTCTCAACATCAACTTATGTCCTTTTAAAAGAAGTATATAAACTGCAAAGAAATATACAAATCTGTAGACACACACGTGTGTATGCATGTGTGTGTGTGTGTATGTATATATATATATATATATATATATAACACAACTAATTGATACAAAGACTTCAATTTAATTAAGAAAGAATGGAGAAAGACGAGAAAGAAATGTAGATTATTTCAAGATGGCATTATTTCATCATCAAGTTGAATATTTCAAGAATCTTTGACATAATGAGGAAATCTGAACAAGCATGAAAATCTCAAAATGTTTATCTTCGTCATTATTGTTGTTAATGTTGTTATTATTATCATTATAATTACTATCAGTAGTAGTAGTAGTAGTAGTAGTAATAGTAGTAAGTTGTGAAGAATCAAAACAAAAGCTAAGTACTTGGAAGTTGACATAGGTTGTTATTGATTTTGTGTGTGAGTTTGAATGAATGCTTGTGTGTGTGAGTGTGTGTGTATAAATGTCTGTATGTATGTATGTGTATGCATACATACATGTGCATGTATATATAGATACCCATACAAATACACCCATACCCACAAATATATATTATATAAAGATATGCACATGTACGTATATATATATATATATATATATATATAAAAACAAATAATAAATGAGTATATGCATATATACGTACAGGTATGTGCATACCTACGTCTACATGTATATATAGGTGCATATCTGGGTACACAAATTAAACCTGTGCCATGGAGGAATGTAGTGGCAGACAAAAAACAAGACAGGAAAACAAACGGAAAAGGCTTTGTGGCCAGACGTGGAAAATTATGTGTATATGAACGCTGTGAGGCACGAACTTGAAAGTGGGGACGAAGCAAGTTCGCGTGTTTGCTCGGCGATAGCCAAGGAAGAAAAGGATTAGTGACCGGAAGCATGTGACCATGCAGGGTTAAGGGAGAGAGAGAGAGAGAGAGTGGTAGAGGGAGAAACACAGGGAGTAAGTAGAAGGATGGGTGAGCAACGAGAGAAAGAGAGGAATATAGTAGTAACAGAAGGAAGTACAAGGGGGGAAAGAGAGAGATATAGTAGTAACAGAAGGAAGAACGAGAGGGGTAAAGAGAGATACGTAGTAGTAACAGAGGAAGAATGAGAGGAGGAAAAGTGATCGAGAAAGAGATAGAGCCGCGTCAGAAAATATAAAGTTGAAATAACTACTTACAACAGTGATGACGCTGGCGTTCGGTCATGTAAAAATACTTACATACATACACATATGCACGTGCATGTACATAATTTTCCACGTCTGGCCACAAAGCCTTTTCCGTTTGTTTTCCTGTCTTGTTTTTTGTCTGCCACTACATTCCTCCATGGCACAGGTTTAATTTGTGTATACAAATTTAATTTGCGGTCCGTGGGAAGAGCCGTTTTAACGATGTGTCCTGCCCAACTCTTCGAAACGCCGGTGTTAAAACGGGGGTAGCTGACGAAGGAAAATGTTCTCTATGTGGCTTGTGTGTTTTCTGTACTCTGGTTATTATTATTTTCTTGTCTACGTTTTGTTTGCAATGTCCTGTACCCAGATATATGTATGCGTGTATAAAGATATATTTGCATATGTGTGTGTATGAGTGCATATACACACATACATAAATAAATTTTTCTTTCCTTCTCTTCTCTCTCACTGCTACAAGTTGATACATGCTCTCTCTCTCTCATTTTGTTCTTTTTCTTATCAGCTGCTGCCAGTCAGTCAAATAAAAAGAAATATACTGATTTTCTCTCTTTTTTCTTTTCTTTTCTTTCCTGTCATCTCAACCCTGAAGAAGGACTTTGTCCAAAATGTGTGAAACTACACTCCCAACAGCAATATTCCTTTATTCCTTCTTTTATTCTTACACACACACACACTCAAGCACATCTATGGGCTAATTCTGCATTCAGTGTAGCATTTACTGACACTTTTTCTCAATGAAACTTATCTGTGTGTTGTACCATGTGTTTATCCTGACTGTTTTCTTAAAAAATCTCTGTAGCTAATTCTATAGCTTATATAGGATGAGTCTCATTAGGGCAACAGAATTAAAAGACTTTAGGGTGAGTCACATTAGTATCCTTAATTTTTTTCATTTTTCCTCTTATACAAGAAGTAAAAAGTCTGGTCAGGATACACAAGAATAAAACTACTAAGCTAGCCATTTCTAGGAAGTGAAAGCCAACAACACCCTGCACACCATCAAGAAGAGCATCGTAAAAAAATCTACACCAAACATTAACTCACTGGATACCAACCCACCTGAGACCACCCTTGGTTCTATGATACAAACTTTCTTAATGACTCATAGGTACACATTATTTTATTATACTAATACAATATGCTGCAAAATATATTAAATGCTTTTAAAAGTCAATATTGTGTCCTACTGTGTTAGCAGTGCTCTTAAATCACGTGTTAAGGTCATCTCTACAGATTTTCTATAGAAATAGCCAGCACTGATTTTATTACATTTCATATCTGAGACAACAGATGTAAACAATGAGATCAAAGATGAAAATAATGGGTAATGGGTACATATGCCAGAGTTCAGGAGTTTTTGCTTCTTCATCAGAACCCATCCATCCCATTAATCATCCACAAATTCTGCATACCCATGCTCAAATAGATTGTCACCACACATGCTAGTTAACCTGAAGCTGGGACCCTGACAGGTGCTACTAATCTGGGTCAGAAAAGACCTGTAAATGATATTGGCTAAGAGGTGATTCCACAGCCCTCAAACTCTGAGGTTCCTGAACCAGTACCCCATTACTGGATGCACTTTAAAATCATACCCAGGACATACATGCATACACTCATACTGACATCTAGTCATATTGGTATATTTAGAGTTGCATATGTGTATAATTAGGTGGGAAATCCCAAACAATATATGAACCTTGGCTGACAAACACTTCAACATACATTTGGACATATGTACACACATACATACTCTCATATATAATACATATAGATGGACATACAGATAGACAGGCATTTATACACACGCACACACACATATATATATATATACATATAAATCCAGACATAGACAAACAGCAGAAAGCAGGACTATGTTGTAAGGAAGAAGACATATTTCCTTACAATAGACAAGATATGATGGTAACAATATATGTGTTATGTGTGTGTGTAAGTATGTATGTATGTGTATATTGTGTGTTGGTTGAGTAGAATAAAGCAACCACATGTAATACAGGAAAGAACGTGATAATATATATACACAGACACATCTCAGGTAATTGTATTGAATAAAGTGAGAACTGACAGTGACATAGAATTTACGCATTCCATTTATAATGTCAACAATAACCTTAACCTACACCACCACCAAACCCTCACTAAAACCTGTATCCACATCGCCAACACCAGCACTACTGCTGCCACAGAGAATATAATTAGCACAGTTAATTAAGACTTACTCAAGTGTTACAAATGATTCATCATATATCACAAACACCTTTTAAGATCTATTTCTCCCAGCTTAATACTTACAAAGTATTTCAAATATCTGACTAACAGCCAACAACAATTATAACAGTTACAACAGGAACAACAATAACAGTTATATGAATCACTATTCAAATAGTAACAACAACAACAACAACATACTCTCCACAACACACACATAACAGGGAATCTCTATGTTGTTGCTTGACCTGCTAGAAATAGCGGCTAAAGCACACTCAAATTACAATATACTTTTATCTTTGATTTTTTTTTATCTCTGTTTTGTTTCAGTCATTAGACTCAGGCCATGCTGGGACACCACCTTGAAGAATTTTTAGTCAAATGAATCAACCTCAATACTTATCATTTTGTTTTCTTTTTTTAAGTCTGGTACTTATTCTATTATTTTGCCGAACTGCTAAATTATGGGGACATAAACACACCAACACCAGTTGTCAACTGGTACTGGGGGACAAACTCAAGCACAAAGTCACACACACATGTATATGTATACGATAAGTTTATTTTAGTTTTTGTCAACCAAATCCACTCACAAGGCTTTGGTCAGCCTGAGGCTAGAGTAGAATGGGAAAGAAAAAGACAATGAATAGATGGGATGGTCAAAGATGGAATATCTTGAATCATAGGGTCTGTTAGATCAAAGCTGGCAAAAACAATACACACACAGAATACAGCATACACAACACAATACCATAGACACACATTACACACACACACACTCATGCAACACAACATGCGCACACTACACAATAAACACACACAACAGAAGATAACAGCACAATGGTCCCAAATAGTCAACACAACACAACATGCAAATACAAACAACATTTCCCCCACAATTCTCACACAAAACAAAGGCAATGATTTTTTAAAATAATAGTAAATAAATTTTCAAATCTAGATTTTTTATAACATTTCACTTTAATCTTTCAGCATTTAAACCGATCATATCTGGCTAAAATATTCTATTTGTTTTATGTTTAAACTGGACAGATCTGGCATGTCACACCTACCTGAAAATGTCATTCTAATAATAAGCAATTACATCAAAATGTCAAAGCTACAAGATAATGCATTATTTATTCGAAATAACGAGAATAAATAAGCACATTTGATAAAATAACATTCACACTGAAGGATTAGTATACACCAATTAAAGCAGTGATGGTGACAGAGAACTTCAAATAGTAAGGGTAGAGCCCCTTCCCACAGAGTACAAGAACATCACAAATGGTATTGAATGGCCTGAAAATTTCAAGTAAAGAAATTTGTGGGCAAGAAGCAAGAAAAACATGATAACAAAGGTGTGAAAGGAACAATGGAAATTGGAGAAAAACACTGTAATAAATTAAACTGGAGTAAGTTTGTGCTGATGGGAAAACATGGGAAAATGACAAAAGACAAAATACAAAACAGCAGCAATTCACAAATGTGTGAAAATGTAAGAAACTAAAGTGAGGTGATGTAGCTAACTATATTGAATTACTAAAATGTGAATTGATATATGAAATAATTACATTTAATGACTGACATGTTAATAGATATATGAAAATAATAATTATATTTATTAAGTAAAATGTTAATTGATATATAATTATATTTAATGACTAAAATGAATTTTAAATAGTTTTAAAATGTTATAGTTTTAGTTCATACAATTAGAAGCAAACCTGTAACACATTTAAAGTTACAACTAAGAAATCTTTAATTAACCCAGACATCAAATTTAATTACTAATTACTATTATTATTATAACAGGAATTATTATTTAATCAAAACATATACTGAATTATTAAAACATCCAGACATCAATCTAAATTACTAATCAATCCAAAGATCTACCTGAATTCTGATGAGATGTTTAAATCTCTTCAAGATAGGCAGGAGAGACAATTCCAGATCTTAAGTAATCAAAATAATTAGAATGTTGATTAATCAAGACAGGGAAATATATTTTAAATCGGGAAGATATATTTAATTTTTAGCAGAAAAGGGACAACTCACAGCATACTTTGATATTATTAGATATGATTGCAAAACCCATTATAGTATACATTAATATTTACATGGAATTTCATGTGGCAAAATATAGAAGCAATATTGGCTAATGTATTTTGCTGCAACAAAATGGGAAATGAATCTGGACATGTGTTCTTCATATTGGAACCCTTCAATAGACTCACTGGAAACTTACAGATTTATTGACAAATAATAAAATTGTTAAGTAATCAAAGAGAAAAGTATATTCATTGGGTGGAAAGTAATGGAATTATGAAAGCATTAAACAATTCTGGCACACCATTGAAATAAATAACTACTACATTGTTACATATACAACCACCACCCCATGTGCACACACACACACACACACACACACACACACACACACACAGGTGTTTAAAGCAATAAAAAGTGAAAGTAAGATTCAACAATAAAAAAAAAAATAAAATATTGATCTCTAAAATAGATAGGCTATCACATATTCACATATTTTTCAATGAAAATGTTCTGTATCAACTCCAGTATATTACTGGTAATTTATATTAATGACTCCAGAAAGACAAAACAAAGTGAATTTCTGCAGATTTTAGTGGAATCATATTAAATTCATTTTAACTGATGTTAAGTAGGGTGGTAATATATCTTGCTGCATAAATAAAGTATATAAAACACATACACACACAATTCCTCAGTTTCAAGTCTTGTGTAGATGTGCTTTCCCATGGGAAATGTTTAAGGATTAAGGGATAGAAAAACACAACAGTGGAATATTCTATGATTTCCATCAAGTTACACTTCAAGATTAAACTTTTAGCAATTGTTCAACCAGTAGGCATTGAGGCAGAAGCATGTACTTACTTGTTTACTCTCTCTCTCTCTCTCATACACACACACACACACACACACACACACACACACACAGGAATATACAAATGCACTTTTTTATACAACTTGACATTAAAAATGAATGATCAAAAAAAAGAGGAAACAAAATATCAGGTAACAGAAGCCAATAATAGTAAGATAATCTGTGTTAAGTGTTGCCATGCCAACAAGAGAAGTCATCTTTGTTACAATAATGAAATCCCCTGTCCACTGGAGGCTGAATGTTTACATTTATAAATCATCATCAACATTATACTACATAAAGTACAACATAGCAGTGTTTTAATTCTCCCAGTCCTTCAATTATTTTAAATCAAATAGGTTTAGCCCAAGCTAGAGCACTGACTATGTATTTGAATCATTCCATTGTAGGTTGATCTTTCTAAATACTGGGCAAACACGAGGAATGTGAGTCTTAGAATGCAACAAAGAATAAATATTGCCAATATTCTTCTTCATTGAATTGTAGATATTGACTTTAGATTGAAAGTAGAAAGTTAAAGTGTCATTTGGGAATTGAAATGGAATCAACTTAACCATTATTTCTAACTTGATTTTCCAATTTTTTTTTCATTCTCTACAGAGCCAGGAATAATAAAAGACAAATAATTAAAAGAGAAGTTGTGAAACTAAATAAAACAGAAATAAAATCTAACACCCACAGACAGTGATGAATTTTAAACTTCCAATATATGGCAGACACTATTTAGTATAGACATGTCACATGAAGATATGGTAATTTCAGTTGAAGAGTATAAATTAATGAAGAGGTTATCAAAAGTAAGAAGTAGGGAAAGTAAATGTTTTATATGAGATAATCAGTTCACACTTTATAAGTTTAAGAGCAAATGAAAAAAGTCTAGAATCAAAGGACACTAGTGATGGTGTGCACTGATAAAAACAGTGGATGAACTTAGGTCAAACTGGGTGAGTCTGGGTGTTGTGAAGGTGAATTATGAGGTGTTGGATATGGTCCTTTATTGAAGAAAAAGGAAATGAGATGGGAGGCTGCAAATGAAGTTGAGGTGGATCAGAATAAAGAAAAGTGGAAAAGAACATTAAAGTAGATGGTGGATTCAATTTTGAAATGACTTAAGGAAAGAAATTAGTCCATTGTTGTTCTGCCAGTGGGAGATGACACTTTTTTTCATCAAACTGATAAAAGAAAAATAACTGTGACGCAAGATGTTGAACTCCAGTTCAAATTGTCATAAGATTAAACTGAGACCAAGATGTTGGATACTGACCAAATGATATTAACATCAAACTGAAACCAAGGGTCACTGACCAACTGATCATAACATCAAGCGAAGATTAAAAACTACTGACTAAATGGCATTAACATCAAAATTTACAGTAAGAACGGCTTCAGAAGCCAAAGAATTTCTCTTGACAAATGGCTATGATGCTCCCCCACTATTTCTGCTCGTAATCGGAGATATACATATCATCAGTCACCAAGGGGCATGCTCAACTGATTATGGTCAAACAAATGACAAACAAATCTGTGATATTGAGCAGAACATTTGTTGTAGCCCATCTTTTATATCATAACAAAAATATGTACATGACAACACTTCCAATCAGTTAAGATCAAAAGCCATGAGAGCCAATGCCTTGAACTGCATCAGAGCACTGTTATCAGTATTTATTATTATTATTATCATCATCATCATCATCACCATCATCATTATTATCATTATTATTTCATATAATTGATGGTAGGATTAACAGAATTGGAGAAATTTATTAAAACACAAATTATGTGGGTGTTTGTGCATGTGCATTTGTGTGTGTGTTCACATGTTAGTGTATGTCTGTATGTGTGTGTATTTTTTTTTTATATTATGTGCACCCCCACCATTAATCTATATCCATGTTAATCTGTGAAATTAACCTAATCTCATCCACACTACCATCATCGATTAAACCAGAAATATGAATGAGTAATCTACAGACAAGACTGTTAGGATTCATGTCACTAAGTAAATATGAGAAAAATAACGGCCACATTCAAAATGGTGTATTTTACGTGCCACCTGGACTGGCTCCTGTGCAGGTGGCACGTAAAATAGACCATTTTGAGCATGGCCGTTGCTCAAAAGTGTAGGTATGACTGTGTGGTAAGATGCTTGCTTCCCAACCACAAGTTTCTAGGTTCAGTCCCATTGCATGGCACTTTGGGCAAGAGTCTTCTACTATAGCTCAGGCTGACCCAAGCCTTGTGTGTGGACGTGGTAGATGGAAACTTAAAGTATTTGTCTGCACCACCATCACTTGACAACCAATGTTGATGTCTTTACATCCCCATAACTTTGCGATTCAGCAAAAGAGAACAACAGAATAAATACTACAATTACAAAGAATAAGTCATGTGATCGAAGCATTTGACTAAAACCCCTTAAAGTGGTGCTCCAGCATGGCTGCAATCAAATGACTGAAACAAGTAAAGGAAAGATTATAACCTATACGGTGGTGCACCAGCATGACCGCAGCCACTTGGCTGAAACACATAAATAAATAAATAAATATATAATATATATACAACATATACAATATATATATATTTAAAGAGAAAGAGAATGAGAGAGAGACTCAGAGACTTTTATGCTTTTGTTTGGATTGTCTCTCTTTCTCAGGTTTACAGGTTTAGCATTGTTATAAGGTTTGGCTGGAAACAATGTTTATTGTGACATTTCTATAACAGACAGAAGAAACCAATGAAGCAAGTATTGTCACCATTTCTGTCTGACATAACTGCAAATCTAATTATCAATCTCCAAAATGGCTCAGTGATTAGCAATACAGAGTACCTCTCCAAAAGTCTCACAACAGAAAACGTTCAAAAATAAGAGAATGTCAAAATCTTGTTTGATAATTTTTTTTCAATACCAAACTTTGCAGAACTATCCAACCCTTACCAGCAGAGTAAAATTGATTACAAGGGAAATGGAAAGTTAAGAAGAAAGAAATACTGAAAGAAAATTTTGATTTATCCATAGAAAATGTTTAAAATCTTTAAAAAATGGTAATATGAAGAGAGGAGAGAAAAAAAATATGTCTAGTAAAAGCGCCATCATTTCTGTGTGTTGTTGCTGGTCTGAGATTTCAAAAAGCAAAACTAAGAGATGCCTATTAAATCATGCTGAGATAACTTATGAGAGAAAATCAACAGGATATTCTATAAATATATACATAACAACAACGAGAAAGCCAACAACACAGTGAGACAATGTCGACAGTTGATATATCGAGAAGTTGGAGCCATAAAACAGATGAATTATGGCAATAAATTCAGGGTTTAATATCTGTTAATGGAACATATAGGTGGATGAGAAAGATCTGTTTGTAGAAATAAAACAATGGAACTAAATGGATGAGGATGGGAAGGAGCAGGAAGAGGAGGCTGTTCAATAAACAGTTAAATATCAGTCCATCATTTTTAATAATCAATATCAATCATTATTCTCCTCCTCATCATTGTCATCATCATAATATATTGTCACAAGTAGCACTGATCTCTTCAAAAGTAGCAATCTCATTTTTTAAACATTTTTCACCATCTAAGGTGAGTTATGATGGCTGTAGTCTGAAGTTATCACTAAATAATTACCACTGTTACTAACATAAAGTACCCACCTATAAATATTATGTATCCAGCTATATAAAGTACCCAGATCTATAACAAAATACCAAGCTTCAGATATAATGTATTCGGTTATAAATGTCATATAAGATATCTAGCTCTAAATATAACATGTCAACTATAATTATAATGTACCCAGCTATATAATGTAAAGTACCAAGCCACGAATACGCTATAAGTATATTATAATGTCTCAAGCTACATAATGTCATGCACCCAACTCTGAATACACTACAATTTACTCACTCAGCTATATAATGTAATGTACCCAGTTCAAAATACTGATCCATAGCTATAGCTTCTTCTTTCTTCAATACAGAGCAGCTTCAAAGCTAATTATGTAACAACATATGACCTATATAAAACACAAAGACTAAGACTTCAAGGAAAGTATCGTTGGTGATTTGTTGAAATATAACAGCCCCATTTCAAACATGGTGATTCAACACTTACACACAGCACAGAAAGAAAAGTTCACTATATCATATGGCAATTAAAGAAAGGCCCAACTCATTACACAATACACTCTATCTATGACATTAGAACTCACTAGTCACACTTTAAACATGATATCTGTTATTTTACAATTGCTGAACCTATATGTACATAGCAACAATGTGCTTTACACAGTTCTATAAACAAATAGTTCAGAAGCAGATCTGTAATGCTGAACCCAAAGTTGACACATTAAAATGCTACATAACATTAATAACTGTTTATCATCACAAAACTGAAATGTATATATAATCTAAATGGCAGTCATAAAGCTACATGTGTAAACGTCAGTAAAAAAGTTTGTATAGAAAACAACAATGTTGACAAGACAATATTAATAACTTAATATTTATTACAGAAATATATGTATAACAAGGCTATATTCCTAACTCTTCATTACTACCAACATACAGTCAGGCAAGAAGACATCATTAATAAACATCAACACAATGCCAAAACATTAATACAACAGCAATACGCATCTACACAGTAGCAGTACACATCTGCATAGGAACAATACACATCCACACTGTAGTTGTGAATAGCTATACACATCTACACACATCAGACTACATACAATATATACAGGGTGCATAAGATACTTGAGAATATATTTATGTTTATAAAAATATAGATATATAATAACAGATTTATTTATCAAAAATGCTATGAGGATAAAAATAAACCCACTTTTCTCTAATGTTATTCAATAAAGCCAACTTCAACCTCAACAACTGCTTCTATATGAGATCTAAGTCATTTATATGGTCGAATCAAGTGGTCCTGGTTCATTTCGGACATTACTCTGACTATGGCAGCTTTCATAGAATCTTTGGTGTTATGAGTGTATTTATTGACCTCTCTCAACAAACTTTGTAGACCTCCTTACAAACTTTGTAGATGAAAGATCTGGCAACTTTTAAAAATCAAAATATTTCTAAATCTCTATGCTTAGCCTTTATAACTACAATAACAGCATGCCTCTTAATTTCTTGAGTAAGCTGAGGGTCTGCCATTATTATTTTCTGAAACAAAGATTATACAGAGTTAGCAAAAAATGCAGCAATTACTCAAAACAGGCATGTCCTCAAATACATACGCACCCTGTATATACAAATACAGGCACAGGAGTGGCTGTGTTGTAAGTAGCTTGCTTACCAACCACATGGTTCCAGGTTCAGTCCCACTGCGTGGCACCTTGGGCAAGTGTCTTCTACTATAGCCTCAGGCCGACCAAATGTCTTCTACTATAGCCTCAGGCCGACCAAAGTTAGAGACTAATAGAATAAATACTAGGCTTGAAGACAAAACCTAAGTCCAGGGGTTGATTCGTTCAACTAAAATTCTTCAAAATGGTGCTCCAATATGGCTACAGTCTAACAACTGGAAAAAGCAAGCAATAAAAAGATAAAAATAACAGTCTTTAATCTATACTTATATGAATAGCTAGATCTATCAACAGTCTTTAATCTATAATGATGTAAATAGCTAGATCTATCAACTATCATAAGTCTTTATTCCACATCCATATCAAAAGTTAGATCTAACATTAGTCTTTAATGCATATTAGTATGACTAGCCAGATGTATCAATTATCAATAATCTTTAATTCATATTGATATGAATAACCAAGGTCATCAGCTGTCGAACGCCGACGAAGGGAAATAACCCTGAAATCCGGATACGTTCGTGCTGCTGGTCGAGGTGAGAGGGATAACTCCCTTGGCAAACAGGACACAGTCGTGTGTCGATAAGCCAGCTGGAGGAGATGTCCTCCTGGGGCTAAAAGCAACAGTAACATCCACCCCTAGGGGTCAGCCACACTTAAGTGGCAATATACTACACTTTATCGTGCAGTTACTGTTAATACTTCATTTAGAGAATTAACATTGATATG